>NC_056729.1:1422767061-1422907061 GCF_019279795.1 Protopterus annectens
ATTTTTGAATACTGTAGTTGCAAAATATTAAATTTTATTTAAGTTTTTTTACCATGTATGGTGCTTATCAGTAGTAATATAGTTCGGGCTCAGCCTAGGTTGTACAGATGGATCAGGGGAAAGAACAATGCATTATATACATTTCAAAACAAATATAGGTTAAAAACAACAAAAGTTTGAGAAAGGGTAATGAAAAAAGAAAGGGGAGTTGGTAGGTAAGATGACTGTATCAGAGTAGATAGTACAGAAGTTGAAAAAGCTCTAAGCACATGTATACCTTGTATGCAGATTATTCGACAGTTTGTTTTATTTTACATTTGTTTACCAGGAAAGTCCGACTGGACACGCGTCTTTTTTCAGCGGAGGCCTGGGAAGAAAAGCTTCACATGTAATGAACAGTATACAGTATAATTTTCAACATTTACACAATGATAAAATCAAATTGCTTACATATTGTTTGTATACCAGTGATCAGCATTACAATATAAGATTTGATTTTTAAGTAAGATATTGGTTAAACTTGAGATACAGATACTAGATTGAAAAGATAACAAGATGTGTAGGCATATGTTAGTTGGTAGAAGTAAAGATGTGCTTAGGCACACAGTTTACATATATACAATCCTTTACCTATTTGTTATTAGGGTTAAAGTTTATCATCTAAGGTAGCACAACTCATTTGGTGGTGTTAGTCTAAGTACATAAGAGGTAATTAAATGTTCAAAGAGAGATGGTTTAGTCAGGTGTAGAGCAAGGGCAAAGCCACTTGTTATGCAAGTGAGTTCTTAGTAAACTTTTAAATTGAGGTAGGGATGAGGTAGATGAAATTTTGTATGGTGGTGTATTTCAGCATTTACCTATATAATTAGAGAATATGGAATCTCCAGCTAAACTTTTGGCAGAATTAATTTTAATGAGTGGTTTGTTGGTAGAACATAAAGTTCTAGTAGTGGAGTGTGGTAGCAGTATATTTTGTAAAGCAGGTATTTTCTCACTTTGGTAGAATATTTTGTGGGCCATAGTTTAGATGATTATAGAGCAGAAGTTGAGGGAGTTCCAACCAAATGAGCTTTTTATGTGCAATGCAGTGGTGAGATCTGTATAGGGAATTGGTGGCGTATCTAGCATTTACAGGTTTCTAGTTTTACTAATTCAGTTTTTCTAAGGTTTGTGAGTATGGGAGATGCATATAACAGTGTGGACATCAAATGAGTTTCGGCAATTTTGGCTTTAGTATCGTTTGTGAAGTAGTTTTTGTTCTTATACAATGTCCCAAGTATTTTGTGTACTTTTTTATAGTTTGGGATATATTAGTAAATAAGGAAGAGTTCATGCCAAACTTTGGGTGCTAGCAGAGAATAGTTGTAGTTGGTACAACGAAGCTTTGTTAGTATTTGAAGTTTCCATATCCTATACTCAAACTAAGATAGCAATTAATCTGCTCCATAACAGTGAAACTCTACCTGTGCCTTGAAAATTTGCATACCGGAACTCTTTCATTATAGCTAATTTACTAAAGTAAACAAATATGCATAATATTAAATTAAAACAATAAAAATATTTTGTAGTAAAAAAAGTAAGAATGCCTACAATTTAAAAGTAATGTCTTAATAATAAATATTTACGCTGTACTGTGAGAAGTTTAAGGAGAGCAGAGAAAGGCATGGAGATAGCTGAGGGAATTAGCATGAGGATAGGTGATTGTTTAATGTAGAAAGAAGTGCTGCGGACAGAGCTGCTTAATGTAGAAGTAAAGACAGAGCTACTCAGGATTAGACAAGATTGTGAATATAACATAAAGCAGACTAAGTAGAAGTTTTCTATAAGTTCTTTGTACCTGCCATTATGGTAGAAAAGGAGGAGAGGCAGGTGTGAGGGCATATCTCTCAACTTCCAGATTTTTGTCAAATAATTTTGATCTGTTCCTCATAAAGTCTGTGGTTTTCTGGATTCTTGTGACAAGTCAGTGAGAGGTGAATTCACTAAGTAATAACAGGCACTTGAGATTCAGAATATATCTCTCAGAAAATGCATGCTAACACATCTTGTATTCTATTAACTTTCTACGTTTGAGAGCAATATTTAAAATTTTTCCTATTTTGGAGGCTTTGTCCATATTTTTTGTGCTAAGAGGTTGAGAGGTATGGAGATGGATTTCAGAAGGGCATATAGAAGCTTGAATGGTGAGATGGTGAGAGAGCTACCCAGGCCAGGCTGAAAGAAGAGAAAGAGCATGAACTACTTTGCAATACCCACAATTTTTTAAAAGCTGTGGTTGTACCAGTGAATCGTCAAACATAAATCTTTGGCCAGTGGAGAAATTTCAGAAGATTAGAAGAGGGTCACAGTGGTGCTGTAAGGCACCAGGTTAACTCGGGTGTGTGGGTGCTGCATCTCAAGTCAAACTCCCTTCATCAGTTAAGACTATCATTTATTTATTTACATTTGTTGACGGGAGTGACTGACTGGACTTACGTCCATTTTCAGCGGAGGCCCGGGGAGAAAAGCTCCACAGTTAAAATAAATAGACAGTAGTTACATTGGATTACATAGCGATTAACAATATAACATAGAAATTACTTACAACATATTTACAGATGAAGAACATAGTACATCAGTAGACAACTAGACTCTTTATCTGTGAAGTACACAACAGACATTAACAAATGTTACAATAAGAAGTTCCTGCTGTATAATAAGTACTAGGCTTATGAGCGTCTGAGCTTGCTATAATCAAGGTAGTTAGTAGAGTGGAAAGAATGGTAGTGGTTGGATGGGGTGGGTGATTTTAGAGTGGGAGTTGCAAGGGCATAGCCATCATGTTTTTAGGTGCGCTTTTAGTAAAATTGTGAAGTGGGTGCATAATGGTACGGAGGTAATTGTGGGTGGGAGGGAGTTCCATAATTTGGCTATGGTACAAGAGAATAATGCTTCACTAGCAGAGTTATTGGCTTTAGTGATCTGCAAGTGATTTTTGTTGCTGGATCTTAGTGGTCTGGTGGTGCGATAGGGTTGGAGTAGATTCTGGAGGGATGGGACATTTAGTGGATGATTTACTAGTTTGTGGGTGAGTGAGGGTTGATACTATTGAAGGAGGTGAGGGAGTTCAAGCCAGCCCAATTCAGCAAGTGAGAGACCGTGGCGACTACGGTAGGATGCCCCTGTGGCGTATTTGGCGGTTTTGTTGTAGCAGGTCTCTAGCTTGTTTAGATCGCATTGCCTTAGGTTGGTATATATTGGAGAGGCATAAAGTAGGGTGGAGATAAGGTGGGAATTTGCTATTGAGATCTTTGCTGCTTTGGTGAGAAGTTGCTTATTTCTGTATAACTCTCCTAGTTTTTTGTGGACTTTTTTTATGGTCATGGATATGTGAATGTCAAATTTTAGTTTGTCTATTTCCACTCCTAGCAATTTGGTGTGTTCAGTTGGGTATGTAGTGGTGTTGTCTTTTGCTGTGATGTTAAAGTGAGAGTTGTTTTGAGTATGTTTGGTGGGTTGGAAGATGAGTAGTTTAGTTTTGTTTGGGTTGAGTATTAATTGGGCATCGGATAACCAAGTTTCAACAGAGGAAAAGGCTTCCTGTGTGACTTTTTGCAGTTTGAGTAGGGACTGGGCTGAGAAGATGATGATTGAGTCATCTGCATATTGTATGAGTGTGCCATGTTTGGTGGCAGAGGCTAGATTATTGGTGAAAACAGAGAAGAGTAGGGATCCTTGGGGAACCCCTATGGAGACAGTTGGGGAGATATGTCATTCAGCCATACAACGGATTGTTGGCGGTCAGACAAGTAACTCTGAAACCAGTTGGTGACTGATTGTTCTCAATAACCTAGCCTTCTCTCAGAGATAAGTTGTTTGTGTGGGACCATGTCAAATGCTTTAGATAGGTCTAGGAAAGTAGCAGAGGAGAGATAGCCATTGTTTTTATGCTGAAGGATAGTGTTAGTAAAGGAGAGTAAGGCAGTGATGGTGCTATGGTTTAGTTGGAAACCATGCTGAGTATTGGAAAGGAGGTTGTTAGTAAGGAGGTAGTCTGAGACATGAGAGTATATGCATCTCTCTAGTATTTTGGAGAGTGGAGAGAGAATAGCAATCGGGTGGTAATTGGTTAGTTTTGTGGAGGGTCCGCCTTTGTGGAGGGGAATTATATGTGATACTTTCCACAGTGTGGGAACGTAACTTTCTGACAGAGATCGGTTAATCAAGATGGATACTGGGTAGGCTAGAGCATCAGCTGCGATTTGTAGGTATTCACTTGGGAGGTTGTCTGCTGCTAATTTGGTGGGCTTAAGTTTAGTTAAGAGTTTTTTTATGTTGGAGGTAGGTACAGGAGAAAAAGAGAAGGCAGTAGGGAGATTACTAGTTGAAGGTGTGGGTTGGAGGGGAGGGGGGGGTTGTGTTGTTTAGCTAGTGATAGTATGGTTTGTGAAAAGTGTGTGTTGATTGAGGTAGCAATATTTTCTGAGGAGTGAGGGATGTTAGGAGGAGGGGTACTGACTTTACCTGGGTGGAGGATGGAGTTTATGGAGGACCAGTAATGTTTGGGGCTGTGTTGGGAGGAGTCTAGGGCAGACTGGTAGTATTGGAATTTGTCCTGTTTTACTAGCTTTTTGACTCTGTTGCGTAGTTCTAGGAATTTCTGTCTAGCTGAGGGGGTTTTGGTTTTGCGCCAGTGCTCCCAGGCTTTATCACTGTTTTTTCACTTCTGACTTAGTGGTTTTCTGTAGCCATGGGGAGGGTTGTGCTTTGGTTCTGGAATGTCTTATGGGGGCATGGTAATTAAGGATGCTCAGGAAGGTAGTATTAAAAAAATGCAACTGCGTCATCAAGACTGAGGTACTTTAGAGGATGCCAGTTAACATTCTTTGAGGGATGAGATGAATGTGAGTGGGTTAAAGTTTAGTGTTTTACGTATTTGACGGTAGATGACAGGTTTAGCTTGGTATAGGTATTTTTTGAGTACGAATGTTGGGGAGTGATCACTGAGACTATCTGATAAGCAGCCTGTTATATATGACTGGGGGCTCTTACTGACTAGTATCCAATCCAGGGTAGTGTGCTTGCTGGAGTTTTTATTTATCCTGGTTGGCGACTGGACTAGTTAGGTGAAGCCATGAAGGTTTACATGATGGGTTGGATGGTTGCCAGAACAGGATTGCCAGTCAATATTGAAATCACCTAAAATTATGGTTTCTTGGGGGAGATAGTGGGTAGACCAGCTGAGGAAGTTTTCTAGTGGAGGGATGTTTTGGCCAGGTGGGAAGTAGCATCCAATTATGTTTATGGTTTTGTTTTGGTTTATTTTGAGATTGGTATATATTATTTCTTCATTGCCTATTTGTGGAGCTGATGATTTTAAGATCTGAATGTTTAGATGCTGTTAAAATATTATAGCTACACCGCCTCCTTTCTTGTTTAGCCAGTCTACTTAGTATGCCGTAACCTGTAGGGAGTATTTGCTCACTAGTAATGTGAGGTTTTAGCCAGGTTTCTGTCAGGATGACTATATCTGGGGAGTACAAGTCTATGGTGGCATGGAGTTCATGGACTTTGTTGGATATACTTCTAATATTTAGGCTTAGTAGAAGGAAGTCACTTGGCTTTCTATTAGCTGTAATATGGGAGAAGTTGTGGTTTCTTGTCTGATTATGAGGATTGGGGTTGGAGATGGTAGGGCCAGGGTTGAGGTGGATATCTCCACTTAGGGCTAGTTTTGATATGCATGAGGTTATTAGTTTTTCTCAGTTCTTGAATGTGTTTGTTTATAAGGGAAACTTTATGATTGTGCTCTGTGGGTAATAGGTATGGTGGAAGGGTTACTATGTTAAGTTGTAGGGATGCTTTATGTTTGAGTAATACAGTTGGTAGAATATGTGGGGGGTACATAGGGATGGTTCTTGAGTTGGTGGGAGGGGAGCTGAGTGAGGGTGAGACATGAGTGGTGGTGTGAGTAGTAGTACAATGGTAGTGGTTGAGTGGGGGAATGACGGAGCTTTGGTAGGATGTGAGATATGCAAGGAGTGGCGCATGCAGTGAGCAAAGGTAAGGTATGCTTGTGCATGTTAGTTGAGGAGGTGTGATAGTAGTGGGAAGATGGAGGAGGTAGTGTTGGGTTAGCACTGTGGTTGGCTATTGGAAATATGGGAGGGGTTTGTGAGTGTAATAAAGGACCGACCACTGGGGGCGGGAGGGAATGGGGGCAAGGTGGGGAGCGAAGCGGGTATAGACTCTGTTAGTTGCTCTTATGAGGGGGCTGGAAACAATCAGGTAACAGAGTTAACTGATAAATGAACATATGATCGTGACAAGGGTGGTTGTAGTTTTAAAAATGGTGCCTGCCACAGGTAATATTTATTAACTTTGGGATTGTCTTAAGGTAATAAACAGGGAAGGGGGAGGGGAGAACAATGGTGTGAGCAGGCAGTTCTTTGTACTGCTGCTAATGAGCCAAAGCAAAGACAAGTTTGTGTTTAAGAAACAATCACAATTGACCAAGGACTGCTCTGAAACTGTAAGTCATTTCTTAACCATTTCTCAGATGGAAAAACAGGATAACCTTGTATCAGTAGGCTACTGTGGTCTCAGTTTAAATTAACAAACACACAGTACTGATCAGTTATGGATACTATTTGCTAACAGAAGGGAATAAGAGAGAAAGTGGAAGGTGTGTGTGTGTGTGTGTGGGGGGGGGGGTTGCTTACAAGCCAAAGCAGAGTGCTCTCCAGGGGAAAATGTATATTGGCTCAAACAGGTAGACACATACTCAAAGTTAACTTTAGCTGTTTGCAGACAGTTCAGACCCGGACTGCGCTTTTCTTATAAGAATGATAAAGGTGGTACCACAGTTGAATACTTGAGTGGTGGTTAGGTTCAAAGTTAACTTTAGCTGTTTGCAGACAGTTCAGACCCATAAATTTTGAGGAAGAGGATGATGTCCTTCCTAATGAAAAACAAACTGAAACTAATTAACAGGAGTTCATAGCAGTAAGGTCATAGTGAAGCAAACACACCTGATTCTGTCCTTCATTTGTTAGATTGGCATCAAATCAGTGAAGATGATTGATGTGGTGCATCTTTCCTAAATGCTGATAGTGGATTAGTAATTAGTAAAATGGCTGAAAAAGGTTTGTTTCAGATATGACTGTGTACTTAAAAGCAGGTCAAGCTACTTTCTCATTGTGCTGTAATAGGAATAGTGATTGTACATTCACACAGCAAAAGCTGTTGCTTGGATGAATCTTTCTTGCAGTTTTTACTGAATGGATTGTCTTGTGACCTTTTTACCTTTTGGTTTGGGTGTTATTTGGAATATTTTGTAGTCACCCTATTGTTAGTGGACATAAGACTTTGTTTTAAGCTCGTTGTTTCTTAAGTGTAGCCAAACAATCCACTGATGTAACAAAGAAGTTATAAAAGGCCAAAACATTGCATGTTTACAGCTAGTGGAGTTTTGGTTTTATTGGCTGTAATGTACCCAAAAAGACAACAAAGTAAAAAGTCAAGGGCATTCATAAGCTATGTAGCTGAAACCCTGGTATGCCCTTAAGGGGTCATTTGCATACGTCCTATAGACCTCCATTACAGCAGGTTTAAGGTATTGCACAATGAAGTCTCTGACTTGGCTAAGTCTTTCTTGCAGTTTTTACTGAATGGTTTGTCTGTGTGACCATTTTACCCTTCGATTTGCAAAGTAACATATAACAGATGTTGCATATTCACACCGTCAGTAAATGCATGAAATGGCCCCCTGTAGTGGGTGTCTTTGATCTGACTCTCCATCTTGCTTGTCTCTTCAAAGGTCTGAACAGCTACTTAGACGTGTCTGTGTGTCTGTGTGTCTGTGTGTCTGTGTGTCTGTGTGTCTGTGTGTCTGTGTGTCTGTGTGTGTGTGTGTGTGTGTGTGTGTGTGTGTGTGTGTGTGTGTGTGTCTGTGTTTAAAAAATACAGATCTGGAGGGGGCAGACAGCAGCAGCAAAGTTTCCCCTGCCAGTGTGTTCTTGTATAGCTCAGGATTGAGCTGATTTGGTTGTTAGTCAGCAATGTACAACCCTGCCCTCAGGCTACGCTTCCTTCTGATCTCTGACCCAATCCCACAGAAGTAAACTTAAAAAAAAACATTATATTTAGTAGTATGGTCGAAAAAGTTGACCTTCATCCCTGTTCCTTCTTGGTAGTGTGTAGTCATAGGTCAGTCTTTGTCATTTCTGCAACTGTAAATAACAAATCAAGAACTACCTTTTGAAGGAAATCATACTGTGCTCTCATTGTGATCTACACCAGACCATGCCAGTGTAGCCAGTAAGGAAATCCTCTTGGTGTATCAGACACAATCTGTGATGCCTGTTATAATTCAATAAATCCTTGTAACATGAAGTATATTGACCTTTCATATCTGCAGTGGGTTAAATTTCACCAGACTCGATACTTCACTGCAGCAAGAGCAAAACTATATTAACTGAAATATATCCATTATGAAGATGTTTTTGCCTTTATCATTTTTGCCATGAGCCTGTCAACTAATAAATCTCTGTGCATTGGACATGGCATAGTCATTCCTCAATCACTGCAAACCGACAGCCCTGTGGCAGAGTGAGAGCTCGGTAGAGGGGACTGTCATCCAAGCTGCTGTAAGGATATGTTTTATCCCTGCTAGCGCCACAGCATTTGAGTGAATGGCAGAAAGATAGGAGATCCATGTTTCCATGGAGCCCCAACAATGATTCCCCACGTGACAGCCTTCTTGAAGACTGCCTGCCATAGGTGGCTTGGTAAGCCTAACACCCACATCCTGGTCCATGTGTATTTGCATCCCAGCCCCTTCTGTGAGGGACCTATGCAGCATTTGGTGGCTATAACTGTCATTTTAACACAGCCTGATTTAATACATGTAATGAAGCTAGCCAAGTCCATTGACGGTTAGGGGGTATCTGTAAATGGTATGTCCAGCCAGGGGAAGATGTTATAATGACATAAAAAGCATCACAGTTAAATTTCCAAATACACTTGGTCATTCAAATATAATATTGAGTGTCTTAAAGGAGTAACATTATCTGCATTAGGTAACTAAATCCTAGCTCAGTTTCATTGTCCTAGTCACATTTTTAGTTTCAGTCACATCCTTAACAGAATTTTCTGAAGGAATTGTCTGCAGTGCTTTACAGTCATGGCCAGGAGCAGTTCATATGGTCCAGTCTCACTTGGTATTACTGCAGAACATTTGTTTAACATACATGTAAATGTAGGTTGGGATGCACTTATTTATGTAAACAGTACATGTCAGTGCATGTTGTATGCGGGAAGTGGGTGGATCTTTTTTTGATTTTGTGTTGAATACATATGTAGACATAGGGATCCACTCTGTCTTCTGTCATTTATGTGAGGTGGTGAGTGTCATCACTTTGGGGGATTGGTAGGGGTGGCCATGATTCTTGGTTATGTGCAGAGTACATGACGGTTTCCTGCATGTTGCAAGTAGAGTGTCTCTCATGTATTGTAACAAGTTGTACAAACTTACAATCAGTTATTGTTGGTCAGCCATATTGTGCCATGGACAGCAGAAACTTTGTGGCAAGACAGGCGCTTTAATGTTCTCAGTATGCATTTGCATTTCCATATTTTCAAGCAGTGGCAGAGGCATCTGCATGTAGGGTTCAGGTATCCCAGACATGAATGTTGGACCCTATTTTGCATAGGTGTTGCATTTTTTAAAAGGTTTTTGCTTCCACTGCCTGATTATAATCAGCCCTATCCCAGCAAAGTTAAACTGTTCGTTCCTTGGCACTGTGGCAAATGTCATTTGGGAGAGACCAGCGTTAAGGCCCCTGTCAAAGGTGGCTTGGGTTTTCTCCTATTAAGTCCTACCCCTTGTGCCTTCCCCAGCATCACCCTTGGATGGGACATACAATGAACTGACATCAGCAGAATGCCTCACCCGCAAGAAGCAGTGTGAAGTGGTTTCCAGCTCCAGACACCTTACAGTAGTGAGTAAACATACTCGCTATTCAAGTCTTTCAAATCAGTTCGACCAGCTGAAAGGAAAAAAAAAATGAATGAAACTTCCTTGTGTATACATATGTACTTTTATTTACTATTAAAAGTTCTCTGGTGTTGAATTTTGTGTTGTTCCTTGGACTGGAATTTATGTACAGGAACTAGGAAGAGTACATGTGCCTTCTTGACTTTGAATTTCTCCAGTCTACACCAGAGAAATCGTATCAAGCCCACATGCCTGTAGGTGTAAGTATACCTGCCCCCCAAGGTTGGGCACATCCATCCTCACCTGCTTGTGTCATCAAGTATACAAGCTGCAAATTGTACTCTGGTTGTCTGGGCCATAATCAAAACTATGTGCCAATGGTGAATTCATGCACAGTTGTTGTTTAATGCTTGTGAACTGTGCAAGTCTCTGATGTGTGCCTTGAACTACATACCAGCTCTGTGGACTTGTAGACAGTGTTTATATAAATCCATCCCACAATATAACATCCATAATAACTGTCCTGCACCCAGTAACACCACACTAGATTCCAGAATCAGCAAGAAAATGCTTATTAAAGACATCAGGAAGGACAAATTGGAACTCTTGCTGTCCTTTTTTTGTAGAATTGCAGTGTTCATAACATGAGGGGTTCCCTGCCAAGGACGACCCGATGTTCCCCCAGTACACCAAAGCCTTTTACTACTTGGAAGTACATGGGATGTCACACGTATGCTTCCTATGTATGTAAGGCATAAATGAGACATCTGTATGTGCTATCCTCAGAACTTCTCTGCTGCCAGTGTGGATGTCATTTTCATCGTCGGTCTGCTCGTCAGAGTTGTTTGCTGCTGTATCAAGCCATTTCAGATAAGTGCCCTGTTGAGGGGGTTTCTCTTCCTTATTTGCTGCTGTGTTTTTGAGGTTTTTCATGTCATCCAAGAAAGGCAAATGCCAGTGTGGGTGACAGATTCCACATAAAGATAGTCATGACCAGTGCTTATTTTGCTTAGGGCCTACCTATGACCATAAAACTTGTTTTATTTGCCAGGTCTTTGTGCTTAAGACTTTAACTCGCTAGCTATTTATCTAGAAAACTGGCTTTTCTGCCGAGTTAGTTGTGAAGAGAAAGGCCAAACACCCTAGGTCTGGCTCTTTGGCTGTGCCTCCTACATCAGAAGTCTTTCTCGAGGCCGATGAAGGCCCAGAGATCAGTCTGGTTCTTCATTCGGAATTTTTCTTCTGAAACTGGTTTAGAGGTTGCCATGGATCCAATGACAGGCACATCCTTGGAGGTTCGGCAAACATCTTCTTCAGATCTTAAGGGGGAACAGAGACTTGTGATTTCAGAAGGCCTTAGGGGGAATCCCTCAAATACTAGTTAAGCAGCAAGTCCTGACTACAGTTGTGCTGTAATTAAATCAAAAGGTGCTTCGGCAAAGTATTAGTTTAACTGTGTGCACACTTATACAACCGACTTATTGTACTTTTTTTATTTTTTATATTTTTTCTCATAATAGATTTGTTTGTTTTCAGTTGAATTGTACAGGTTATATGTCACATTAAAGGTGGGAAAAGTTTTAAAATGATATATTTTTTATATCAGAAAAATCTGGCATTTTAATAGGGGTGTGTACACTTTTTATATCCACTGTAACAAGACATTCAATTAAGTGTAGTTATGATGCAACAGAAGCATCTTCTAGGGCAGTTGCATCAGGCTCTGTTCTGAGAAGGTATTCCTGGTTAAGACTTCAGACATTAAAGCTAAGTTCCTGGATACTCTTCTGGATAATAAAGTGGTTCTGCTGATGATGATTTGTTTAAGTTTTTGCTGGAGAAAGGTAAGGAGTTGCAGGTTTTGAAATACATTTTTGTCCCACCTCTTCCTAATTTTCACAGAACTTATACCTCCCAAGACTGCTTTTGGGCGAAAACAGGCTCACACTCCTCCGTGTAAAACTAAAAAGGGTGGTAAGAGGCTGCCTCCACCAAAGATGTCTCAGTCTACTCCTGCCCAGAAGCAGCCAGCTCCGAACAAGCCAGGTAGTGTGCGACTACCACTTTCATTACAGCCTTATTCCTGTTTCCCTTTGTCTTTCTGTGTCTCTTCCAGTTTGAGGAAACATTACTTAGGACACATGGGTTCTTTCCATTATTCAAAATGGTTATGTCATGGTCTGGAAATCTCTTCTTCCCTCTGTGGGCATTCCTCAGCCTCCACGGGAACAGCTGCATTTATTTCCAGAGGTCCTTCAGGACTTGTTGAATCATGGCACAATTCAGGAGGTTCCACCCACCCACAGAGGAAGAGGGTTTTATTCCAGAATGTTTTTTATGCCCAGAAAGGGTTGTCCCTGGAGACCAGTTTTGGACCTGTCACACCTTACCCCCTTCTAGAAGGTTCCTTCTTTCCGCATGCTGTCCCTTCAGACTTTATTTCCTCTTATTCTTCCTCAGGCTTTTATGGCATCACTGGATATCAAGAATGTGTACCTGTCACATTCCTATTCACCCCCTTTATAGGAAATTTTTGTTTCTCTGTTATTTCCTTTCAATGCTTTGCCCTTTGGCCTTTCTACTGCCCCAGCGGGATTCACGAAATGCCTAGCACCTGTAATTGCTTTCTGCAGGCTTCAAGGCATCCAAGTTTTCCATTACTTAAGCCTTTGATATGGTTAATCACCAACTCCTACTACACATACTGAAATCCGTTTCACTCAGCACACTAGCTATAAATTGGTTCACATCCTACCTTGAAAACCGGCAACAGGCTGTACTATGGCAAAATAATCTCTCAAATAACCTTCCTATTTCTGTTGGTGTTCCACAGGGCTCCATTTTAGGCCCACTCCTATTTTCTATTTATATTAATGACCTTCACTCTGCACTCCCTCACACTACTTGCATTCAATATGCAGATGACTCCACTATTATCTGCACAGCCACCTCTCAAACTGAACTTAAATCTCGTACCCAAGAAGCTTTCAACACCGTAGAACTATGGTTCTCTAACCGCTGCCTCCTCCTTAACCCTAAAAAAACTAAACTGTTACTCTTTACACCAACCCGTAACTCCACCCCTATTCATTTCACACTCACATCTAATGATGGTACTGTTATCTCTCCTGACACAACCACTAAGCTATTAGGAATAACAATAGACAACAACCTTAACTTTGATAGTCATATTAACAACACAATAAAATCAGTGAAAAAAAAAACTGGGATCCCTTTACAGAATCAAGCCTTTCCTTACACCAGTAGCTAGGGCAATCATAGCCAGGACCCACTTAATCTCAACTCTACTCTATGCCTCACCTGTATATACCAATCTTTCATCAACAAACTGTCTACATCCCATAATAATATAGCCAGATTTGCTACAGGTTCTCCCTTCCGAACTCATCACTGTCTTAACCTAAAACAACTAGACTGGCTAGAATTTGCTAACCTTCTTCAATATCTCCAGCTTGCAATTGTCCATAAGACCCTGCATCAACCTACTAATACTCCAGTACTCTCCACTATCATCGAACCCTACAAAAACCTCAAGAACCTACGCTCCTCAAACAAACTACTAATAAACATCAAGATCCAACAATTCGTCAGGTGACTCCCTCTACACTAACTCTGTAGGAAAGCTATGGAATTTACTACCCACCGAACTAACAACTCTAACTTCTCTCCCATTCTTTAAAAAGAAACTTGTGCTATTTCTAAAGACACACTGGCTATGCAGCTGCATTCACCCTGACTAACTTTTTTTACTCACCCCGACTAACTTTTTTATTTTTATTTTTTTTAAAGGCTTTAGTTACTCTGATACACTTTACATTTTCCTAGATCAGTAAAATACCATTATATCACCAAGAAACTTTATCATATGTAACATATTAAACCATTGAATATATTGCATTAAAAAAAATTTTTTTGATCTGTATTTGAATTTTTTATGTATCTCTTGGAGCTTTTCTCCCCGGGCCTCTACTGAAAATGGACATGTATCCAGCTAGACTAGCCCAGTCAACAAATGTAAAATAAATAAAAAAATAAATAAACTTAGACGACTTTCTGATTCAGGCATCTTCCCCAGAGATCTTGCTGCAGAACCATTTCACAAAGTCATCCCTCACCCCTTCTCAGGATTATGTTTTCCTGGGGTGCAGGATACAGACAGACCTTATGCTGGCCTCTCTCCCTCCTCCAAAGGCTCTGTACATCATTTTTTTCTTCCAGACTCTTCTCCCTCTACTCTGTCACAGCCAGGGAGTTTCTCAGACTTCTGGGGTTCGTGGCATCCACCATTCCAGTGTTACCTCTGGTCAAACTTCACATGAAGTTTCAGTGGTTCCTGAAAATACTTTGGATGCAGCATGCACATCCCCTAGAGGCTTTGGTTCCTCCTTTTCCTTGTCTAAAGAAGGAACTCCAATGGTGGATTCAGCAAGTGACCCTGAAGCCAGGTCTCCGTCTGCTTTGTCTTGTTCTGTCTCAATAGCTGTTCACAGACACATTAGATGTAGGTTGGGGAGCAGCTTTCAGCTCCATGAAGGTACAGGGGGGTCTGGTCACCTTCCCAAAGAAAAGAGCACAACAACATCAAAGAGATGAAGGCACTTCTGCTGACCCTTCATGATTTTCATCCTCTTTTCCTTCCTTGTCGTCTCTATGTAAACAAATGGAGGGGGGGGGACAAAAATCTGATCTTTGCAGGCTAGCTCTCATAGCTTGGGAGTTTGCAGTTCAGGCAGTGTACATCTCTTCCAGTCAATTATATGGCAGAGACACTGAGCAAGTCCTTGACTCAATCTCACCAATGGGTGCTTCACAGGGATGTGTTTCTGGACATTGTTCACCAGTGGAGTACTCCTCATGTAGATCTATTTGCCTCACCTCTGAACAGGCAACTTCCTCTATTTTCTGCCAGAGTCCCGGGCCCACTGGTTTGGAAGGTGGATGCCCTGTTTTTTTCTTGAAAGGGGATGTTTCTTTATGCATAACTCCCCTTCCTCTCTTTCTGAAGGTCCTGTTCAGGATTCAGCAGACCAACCCCAAAATCTTGTTGGTGACCCCCTTTTGGCCAAGACAACATTGGTTCCCTCCTCTTCTGCATTTTAGCCAAGGGTAATCATCACAAGTTACCTCACAGGATGGACCTTCTAAAACAAGACAAAGGATCTCTTATCCATCCCTACCAGTCAACTCTGCAACTAACTCTATAGATGATAGGATTTTGATTCCTTTCAGACACCTTTTTTTTTTGAGGACATGCTTATGGTTATGCAGGAGATTAGAAAACCCAATACTAGGAAATCCTACTTTTATAAATGGAAGAGGTTTTCTGTTTGGTGTTTTTCATATAACTTGGATCCATTGACTGTGGATGTTCCATTGGTTCTCTCTTGTTTGTGTGAATTGCTCAATGCTGGGTTGGCCTATTCCTCTGTCAAGGCCCTCTTGTCAGCTGTGTCTGCCTTTATCTCCTCCTTTAGCTTCTAGGTTTGAGGCTAAACAATTCCTCAAAGGCGTTCTACGTATTAGACTTCCCAGGAAGCCTGTTCCTTCTCCTTGGGATCTTAATTTTGTTTTGGAGAAGTTGACTTTGGCTCCTTTTGAGCATGTGGCCACAGCTTCCTTGCAGCATTGCTCTTGGAAGATTGTTTTGTTGTTAGCTTGGACTTCAGCTAGATGGGTGTCTGAGCTTCAAGCCCTTATGGCTTCTCCTCCTTTTTTGATTTTTCATAAGGACAAGGTTGTCCTTGCATACTAATCCTTCATTTATACCCAGGGTTGTGAATGAGTTGTCACTTAATCTATTAATTTCTCCACCTTTTTCTCTTCTCCACAATCTCCTTGTGAGAAGGTACTGCACACCTTGGATTTGCATAGACAACTCCGATTTTATTTGGATAAAACCAAGGCTGTCAGGAAATCTGATCAGCTTTTTGTTTCTTTTCATCCCAGGTCCTTGGGATCGTCTGTTTCCAAGCTATTTCCTCTTGGATTTCTAAGGCTATTTCATTTAGTTATTTTTCTCATGGTAAGAGCATTCCTTTTTCTGTTGAGGCTCATTCTACTAAGGCTGTGACTTCTGGTGAATCTTCAAGGGTTTGGACACTAATTCCATTTTTGAAGTAGCTACATGGACTTCTGTACATACCTTCACCAAACACTATAGGTTAGATGGAATCTCCAGAGCTAGAGCTAGTTTTACTAGGGCCATTCTTCATGGCTTTTTTAGAGAATTCTACTGCCCTTCCTCTTGCCAAGTTTCTTTATGACATTTGTTACTCTCCCTCATGTTATGAATACTGCAACAGTAGAACAGAAGGACATAGGATAGTTGTGTAAACATTTACTATAACGATAGATGTCCTTCTCTTCACTGTTGCAGTGTTCTATCCCTCCCTCCTAATCCCCTGGGTATTACTTTTTCTTATGGATGTATGATTCACCTCCTTGTTTCCTTAGACTGGCATTCCTTCTGGAGCATTCAGTTCTGAGGATAGTATGTGCGGACTTCTCATTTATGCCCTACATACACAAGGATCGTACATGTGACTTCCCACATACTTGCATGTAGTAAAAGGCTTTGGTATACTAGCCGGACATTGGGTCACCCTTGGCAGGGAATCCCTCATGTTATGAATACTGCAGCAGTAAAGAGAAGGACATCTATCATTATGGTATGATTTTACTTTATTCCTGTATGGCTAAACCCCTATTTAAGTGACCTCATTGTATAGCTAAACAGAAGTTAGAACTCTTGAAACTTTATCCTAATACTTTCAGGTTCCTGCAACCCAAGATTCTGACCAACTTTGAAAAAAAGCTTAGGAGACCTACATTCTGTAGGGGTAGGAGATCCATGTGAATAGTGTTGCTATCCTCTTAAAGTACAATCCACTACTAAGTGCCTAGAGGTAAGATGAGAACCATAAACCAAACAGTAGAGTTCAGACCATCAGGGCTGACTATCGGTTGTAAACGTCCTGAAAACTACACAGTTACACACCACATAAACAATTGTGAATCAGAGTGGCAGCAGTAACTTGGCCACGGTTCGAAACAAGCAGGAACCCTTTCCAAGAATAGTCCTGCTTTCCACTCAAAGCTAAATTTGGTATGTAATCTACTTAGCAGCACTTTAACAAAATGTAGATCCTTATAATATTTATTTTATACCACTTCTAACTGTAGGAAAATCTTCAGAAAAAAATGAATCCTATTTATCAATAAATACTTGAGCTTAATGAGGAAAACAAAGGTGAACCAGGGGAGAGCCCTTTCATTCTCCATGATCAGAGTCAGAATATGAACTATAAAACCATAGTTTGGATATATACATATATGTATATATATATATATATATATATATATATGTATATATATATATATATATATATATATATATATATATATATATATATATATATATATATATGTGTGTGTGCGTGTACTGTATTACTAAACTCCAGAGGAGCTGTTAAGCTCGACTAAGCACATAAAGCAAAGTTTTAGTTATCAAGCAATGAAATGAGTTGTGTGTATGGGGGGGGGGGGGCACCCTTAAACCATCTTCCAGAAAAAAAGTGCTGTAAAAACAAGGACAACCACTGAATGTTCTGAAGCTGGATTTGAACCGTAAGTCAATAGTGTCAGCACAGAAATTGAAATGACTTTCTCTAATGTAGAAGGAATGTCACCAGGAGGAGTAAAGCCCAGATGCAAATAACTTATTAACCTAAAAGAATGCGTTTTCACCTACAAGTTCTTAAAAGTCTGACTCCATAGATGTAATATATTTTAACCAAATGAAATCCCTAAGTCACAGACTCAATATAAAACAATGTTTTACAGGCTTGCATGTAATTTTCCACAGGTAATTGTACCTCTAAAGAAGAGATGAGCTAAATGTCCTGTGCCAGGATTAGAATGTTGTGTTGTAGCTCCAGTTCACACTGAAAAGCTTTGAAGGGTTTTCTTTACAGTTGTCTCAAAACATATGACTGAGTCTAGTACTGAATATACCGAGGTAGGATTTAAATTCGGATTTACAGTGCCTTTCTAAAATGTTAAATACTATTTGTAGGCTTCTTCAAATTGGAAGGATAAACCCCTAGATGAAAGCTTGCAGTCTGTAGCAGGGTATATGTATGATAAATCAATGAATTACCCTAATTCGTTTAAACCAGAAAATGGGCATCTTTGAACAGCTTTCACAAACATGAAGTTACAAAAACTAAGTGACTGAGTTCACAAGCTTTGGAAAAGTAAGAACCAAAATAAAACATTAAATTTTAATTGTGCCCTTCTGTTTTTCATAGAATTTCAGCTTCTGTGTCATATCCTAGTGCCAAGAAAATGTTTGGGGAAGGGAACAGATTTTTATACCAAAACAACATCATAACTGTTGGAGCTTTAACCCATTTAGACTTTTACTGATATGTGATTTATATTGTAGCTCATTAGAAGGCTGTGGTGGTGCAGCGGTTAGCATTGTTGCCTCACAGCAAGAGGTTCTCCGGTTTGATTCTTGGCTGGAGTGCCTGCTGTGTGGAGTCTGCATGTCCTCTCCATGGTCGAGTGACGTTTAAAGACATGCAGGTAGGTGCGTGTATGAATGGGTGTGTCTTCGTTGAAGGTTGGGTGTCGGGCTGGCACCTCGGCACTGTAAAAATCTACTGCCAATCATAAGTGGACTGGCATTCCGCTGTGGCGACCCCTAACCGGGAAAAGCCGAAAGACATTACTATTGTAGCTGATCAGAATTGTATTTCATGAGCAGATTAAGCAATATTTAATGGTCAGGTGTGGGTGATGAATGCTTTACTTATGGCTGATATATGGTGAAGCCCATTTGACCAGATAAAGTTAGCCTTGGGTAAATATGCATTTCCCACATCCAAATTTGATGCATTGTTTTTATATAGTGACATTTAGGGGGGAAAAAAGAAAATGCTTATACTGTTAAAATGCTGTCATTGTGTCATGGAACTTCAGTTCTGTTCAGTGTCTTCTTGCTGATTGTGATGTGTCTGTGGCACCTTTGCAGTGTATTTCACATGCAGATATGTATATGTTGACACTTGCATGGTACATTAATTTAGCACAGGTGCTGTCACCTTTGCTGTTGACCATGTGTACTTGATCCTGAAGTGGTAGTGTTATTTATTTATTTTTTGACAGTGGCATTACTTCAAGAAGTCTTGCCTTTGTTAATTAAAGGCAGAGTATAATCTGATTTTTTGTAGGTCTGCAGGGATTATTTTGGATGGTAATGGGAGTGTGAAATGACCTTATGTTCTGCACATGCTTTATCACTTGTGTATAACTACACTTGTGTTGTACATCGGTTTACTGCAGTATCTGACACATTCTTTGAAACTTGCATTTTTTATTCCCTGACAGTTCTGTTGCTTTCTCTACACATGTAATTTGTTATTGTTACATGGATTTAAGTAAATCCCCCTTTTTGGGTAATGTAACTAATATTAGTTTCCCCTTGTTTACTCAGTGAGAGAAATGGCATTATTAATAATGTTTTATTAGCTGATATGTTCTGTATTACAGTGTTCCTGCGATTAGAACAGGGTTTACCACAGCTTTGTTGATTGCTTTTTCCAGTCAGCATTTTTGGTTTTAAAAGTAAATTGCTTGTCATCATGTAGTATTTCATGTGTGCTACACTAGAATGCTGCTAAGCATTTCATTTAAAACTCAGATTGAAACAGAATGCTGATTATATTGGGAAGTTTTCTTGTAATGCAGGGATTGGCAGCTGGGTGACTTGCAGTCCACATGCAACCTTGCAGTTGGTGCTTATGTGACCCGCAAGAGTTTTAGACAGCCAATCCTTATCTGACCAGAAGATGTTGTGTTGTTATTAATAAACCCCTGCAGTAGTCCACAAGTCCATTTAAAAACACCTATGGTAGCGCAGCCATTTTATGTGCCCTGAGGAATGAGTTGTGGGTTTGAAATTTGGGTGAGAGAGTCAGTGTAATTGTACAAGTACTGTTATGCAACTCAGGTACTGTATTTACCTCTTTTCAGTTGTTTGGGATCATTCCAGGACAGAAACAATGGATCTCCTAGTTCTTTGCTTTTAAACTTAATTTTTTTTTATCAGCGCTGGCAGAAATATCCACCCTTCTCTCTCTGCTTCATTCAGACTAGACCAAGTCAACAACAACTTAGCAAATACAACAAATCTGCCAAGTGTCACTATTTAGATTTGACCCAGACTGTTGTCATTTCTGCTTATCCTGCCTAAAAAAAATCTGTGGTGGCTGGTGACGTCAAAGCAAGGGAGGAGGGGGCAGGAAGTAACTGAATGGGCAGGGCTTTATTATAGCAGGGGTCAACACTTACCAAGGTTACCATTTTATATAAATAACCGATCTAACACTATTGCACATAAGGTTCATAAGTTAGTACTAGGCTAACTGCCATTGTGGGTCATTTTAAGCCTAGCCAATAACCCAATATGAGAGTCAAACCCTGCACCTTAGGTCTGTAAGGTAAACACCTTAATCCTACCCCAATACTCCACCTGCAATTGCATTATTTTCTGAAATATATTCCAGACCTTGTTTGAGAAAAAGTTAATTTCAGACATATGTGGTGTCTTAATGGGTTTTCACATAGTACCACAAAACCCAGTTTCCTAAGCACAAAAGCAGGCTGACCCTGATAGCACAACACTGTTTACTTTGCATGTGTGATATAAACACATAGGTAGGTACTAGGCTATCGGCCCTAGGGCCCATACAAGCCTAGCCAAAAAATGTACCCTGGCTTTCGCCACCCAAGAAAGTTATTTTCCTGTGCCCCTGTCGAGCAGAGCCACAGAAGTGATCCCCGGGGTGAATTTCCCATGTGCTGTATCATCAGGTAAGTTGTGTTTTTCCCAATGACAACAAACAAAAATTAAAGAAATGAGGCAATTTCCAATGTCCCCTCAAAGTGTTACTGTCAGTTCAAAATCACTTTATCTCTGAGAAACAGTAACCACTTAATGTGTCCCTATTATTTAATTTCTCAAGTCATTTGTGTTTCTAATAACATGATGGGAATGGACCCCATTCCTAAGTCAAAGTATGATTAAAGTTCATGAATTTAGTATTGTTTCAGTTTTTGATGTTAGCCAGCAGTGCTCTTTGCAACACCTGCAGTGTGCTCAGTATTGACTCCTGCAATTCATACTTAGTTTACATGTATCAGTAACAAATCTAAGTACGATTGTAAATTGTTTTTTTTTATAAAACCTGTTGCTCCTACTACTGTTGGAACTGTCTGGGTGTCTTCCACATTGCCCTCATTTCTGCTACAAATCCTGGTATTTTATGACTTTGTGTCTGTCTGTACGTAAAACACTATAGTCGCTGGGTGTACCAGTTTCAATGATCAATGCTGCTTTTGTCTTCTTTTCATGGACTACTATATCTTGATCTGATGTAGTTAACTTCATTTGATCATCAACCTGTGGGCTCCGGATCCGATCCAGCAGCTCACTAAGCTAAAGATCTGAGCTCCAAGCTCCTCCCCCTTACCCATACTACACTTTAACCTCCTTCCAATCCTCAGATCTCGTTTGCTGCGGCTTCACCAGCATGGGATCCTTGAGTTCCAGGCAGGTATAGTTAGTTTGTTCAGCAAACTTTCAATCTGTGTGATTTGTGTGAGTGTTAAAACAGTTAATCCCTTTCCTCACTTTATCCTCGGGTTTTGCATAAGGAAAGTTTTAGAACTTTCAACCAGTGTAGGCCTCCCCTTCCCGCCCATGGTGTGTGTGTGTGTGTGTCTGTGCGTGCTTGGCTAGTTAACCTAGTCAGTGAGATATGTCGGAGACACAAAAGCCGACGTTTTCTAAGTGCACAGAATGTGGCCATAAGCTGTCGCTGGCCGATGGTCACACACTGTGCGTGGTTTGTCTAGGGGTTCTTCACCTCACATCGGGCTGCAAGATATGTGCATTATTCAACCCCCGGGCCCTGCGGGATCACAGGTCCAAGCTGATTCTGGCGGGTCTTTTACCTGCAGAATAAACCACCTCTTCTGCAGCATCTTCGTCAGCCACGGCTCTGGCTGTTCAGGCTTCTGGCCCTCCTCCCCTGTCCGGCACTCACACTCCCACTTCCAAACAGGGTGAGAGAGAGGCCAGGAAGGAGAAACACAAATAAAAGGAGAGAGAGAGAGAGAAAAAGAGAGAGAGAAAGATGGGGAGAGGGGTCGCAAGAGGCAAGCGGACTATGGTCCATCACCCCCCCGCTTAGGTGATCTCTACTCCAGAGAAAGTTGCTAGGCCATCTTACCCCTCTGCTCCGCTCTCCACGATTCTCCCCGGAGGCGGAGGAGGAGTCTTGGCCCGCTTCGAGGTTGTCCTTGTATCGGCCCTCCTGGCCGGTGTCAGTGGCATCCTCAAGATCCACAAGGAGCCTCTCTGAAGCTAACATGGACCGGATGATGAGAAGGTTCCTGCAAACTCAATTGCAGTTGGGAGTGCTGCTGGCTCCCCCCCCCCCCCAGCTGGAGCGGGGAGTTCGGCTCTGAAATTTGCCCCAATAGCTCCTTCTCCGATCCACCCTCGGGTTTCGGAGTCCATGGATGTGAGGAGCCCCGGAGTCAAGGGGTCAGCACCGATGGTTCCTCCAATCTCGATGTCAGTCATGCCCTCGAGTTTGTCGAATCCACTATCTGATCTGAGTGTCTGATCCGAGGTGATGTGTGTGTCGTCGGCCCCGTTGTGGTTGGGGCATACCATCCCTCTGGGTCCAGCTGTTCCGGCCTCTGCTCCAATCCCCCCGTTGGATCCGAGGGGTACGGCTACCTGCCCCACCAGTTTCAGTGAAGCCAGTTCCCCTTTGGCTTTCAATGTTGTGGAGAGGGTTCTCTCTGGAGGATCGAGACCTCCTCACTCTTGCCTCTGAGTCCACCCCTGCTCCCTTGCAACTGTTTGTCTTCCATCATCCAGTCCTCCCAGGGACAGCCTGTGTCCAATGCACCCCAGACGGTTCCCCTTGAGGAATATGAGACTGTTTGTGAGCCCTCCCCCAAGGAGACCCTCGCAAATGCACTGCAAGAGGAGGCACATGGACTCCCCCTAGTCCCTCACTGAAGATACTGACTTGGAGGAGGGGGAAGGTTCCTCCAGATCACCCCCCAAAGACATCTCCTTCGGAGACATAATGGAAATTCTTCGCCGAGGGGGGGGGGCTGGTCCACCCAAAAACTTTCCTCGGACGAGTCGGTATTTCTGGAGGCATTCACAGGCCCATCTACCTCTTGGGTGTCCCCCCCTGGCTGACCCTCTGGTGGACCTCATTGCCACCAGAGCTTGGAAGGAACCGGACACTGTAGACCCAATACCCAAATGACCAGACAAAGTATTGAGCGCTCCTGCTGACAAGCCCACTTGGAGTAAGGGTTCCCCAGTTGATGCCATGGTGGTGGCGGCCACCAAAAAGAAACTGGCCCAGGAAAGTTCCTCGGTTCATCCTCCGGGCAAGGAGTCTAGGGCGATGGATCGTCTTGGAAACCGGACGTTTGCTTCAGCTACCTTTGCTATATATAAGGGTGCTGAATTACATGGCCCATGTTATTAGACTTCACCGTGACCTTGTGAAAGAGTATATGGAGTCTCCCCTGGAGTTCATTTCGGCCGAGGATAAATGGACATTCTCGGCTCGTATGGCCACTCTCAAGTCTGTTTCGAATACGTCCATGCGTCTACTCTTGCATGCCACTGAGGGAGCCGCTAGGGCAGCCGGGTCCGGTATTGCCATGAGGCATCATGCCTGGCTCCGACTTTGCGATTTTTTGGAACCTTTCAAGGTGTCCTTCTCTAATGCCCCTTTTGACGGTTCGACCCTGTTTGGGAAGACCATCCGAGATACTCTAGTCCAGAGCGAAAAGGATGGGAAAATGCTGTAAGGATCTGCTTCTCCAACTCTCAAAGGTCCTCCTCCAGGAACCAGTGGGGGCAGAAGAAGTTGTGGTTCCAGAAGTCTCAGCAGTCCCGGAACGCTTCGGACTCCTCCTCCACCCTTAGAGGCAGAGGGGGGACAGGGTGGACGCCGGCCCAGAGGCAGAGGGGGACTGAAGAACTTTGGGTCACTTGAACCCTTTTCCGACTGACCCACACAGCAGCCCTGAGGGGTTGCCCGACTGCTCCTCTCTGGAGGCAGTCGGGAGGCGTTTTTTGAGGCACCTAGCCCAGTGGGAGTCCATCACGTCAGATCGCTGGGTGCTTCGAATAATATCCAGAGGCTATTCTGTTCCCTTCATAAACAGTCCCCTATCCACAAGGCGCCTCCAAGACGTCCCAGCCGCTCAAAGGGAGGCGACAGCTTTGGAAATAAAAAAGCTGCTAGACAAAAGAGCAACCCAGCTAGTGCCCCCAGACCAGTCCGGATCAGGCATCTATTTCAGTTTCTTTTTGGTGCCAAAAAGGACAGGGGACTTGAGGCCGATTCTCGACCTATCCACAATGAACCTGTCCGTTGCCAAGAAGAAGTTCCAGATGGTCACTTTACAATCCATCCTGCCGTTCTTGCAGGAGGAAGACTGGATGTGCTCGATAGACCTCAAGGATGCGTACTACCATATCCTGATGGACAGGTGATCCAGGAGGTTCCTCTGCTTTCGGCTAGAAGCCAGTCACTACCAGTTCAGGGTCCTACCCTTTGGTCTCACCACAGCGCCAAGGGTGTTTACCAAGGTCATGGCAGTTGTAGCGGCCCACCTGAGGCTTCAGGGCATTCAGATCTTCCCGTACCTGGATGACTGGCTTCTCACCGCCCCCACCAGGCATCAACTTGTACTAGCCAGAAACTTTTTTCTTCAGTTGTCGAATCGGCTGGGTATTACAATAAAACTCAAGAAGTCTTCTCTTCAACATGTTCAAATTCTAGACTTCATAGGAGCAAGAATAGATTCTCTTCAGGCCAGGATATTTTTGACCCCAGACAGACTTCGCAGCCTGGCCCTTCATGTGTTGGCGCTTCTTCAGACACCTGTACCCCCAGCGGAGTTAGTCCTGAGAGTCCTAGCAGCAGCTATAAATCTGGTTACTTGTGCACGTCTGCATATGAGAGTGTTACAGTGGACGTTACAAGTTCAGTGGTCTCTACTGTATCAGTCTCTAGACTTTTCGATTCCTCTAAGCAAAGTGTGCAAAGCTTCTCTCATGTGGTGGCTTCAATCCCAGGATCCGCAAGTAGGACACCCGCCTCCGACCCAAGCCACGGTGACCACGGACGCCTCCCGCTTAGGATGGGGGGGCATTGCTTGGGCAGGAATGTCCAAGGCACGTGGACCCCGAGCAAGACCATTCTGCATATCAATGTTCTAGAGATGAAAGCAGTCCTTTTAGCGTTGCAGGCCCTTCACACCTCTCTTCCTCTGGGAACTATTGCAATCCAGTCAGACATGTCAGTGGTCTGGTACATCAACAAATGGGGGAACCAGGTCCTATCCACTGTGTCGAGAGGCCATGAGAGTGTGGGAATAGGTGATCTCCACCAACAATTTTCTGATAGCAATGCACATCCCGGGTCGGTCCAACATTTTGGCAGACAAATTGAGCAGGACTATCCTTTCATCTTCTGAGTGGTCTCTGAACCCTTATGTAGCGGAACAGATCTTCCATAGGTGGGGTCAGCCTTGCTGCGATCTCTTCGCATCGCCATCCAATGCAAAGTGCAGTGAGTTTTTCGCTCTGATTCCCTCAGCAGTGGAAGTCCCTAGCGACACTCTTGTCCATGCTTGGCCACCTGGTCATCTTTATGCGTATCCCTGCTTCCTCTCATGACAAAATTCTTACAGAAAGCTCGTCGGTTGGGGAACAGGGTTATCCTCATAGCCCCATTCTGGCCTCGTCAAGTTTGGTTCCCTTGCCTACGGTCTCATCTTCTAGCTCCACCCTGGATTTTGGATCCCATTCCTGATCTCATTCGTCATCCCTTAGGAATTCCTCCTCCCAATCTGGACAGCCTCAAGCTCACAGCTTGGTTGCTTCAGTTCCATTAGTTGCCAGGACTCCCTTATCTCTTCCCCAGTTAAATCCATTCTGGTAACGGCACAAAAGTCCTCTACCAGAAAAATGTACAGTAGTAAATAGAAACATTTTTCCATTTGGGCTTCACAGAGAAATCTGGATCCTTTTACCACTCCAGTTCCAGGAGTGTTAGACTTTTTGTCTCATATTTTTCCAGCAAGGGGCCAGCTCTTCCACAGTGAATGTCCAGCTGATGGCTATATCCCATTTTCACATAGGGGAAAATTCAGGTTCTCTAGCTGCTGCCAGAATTTGCAAGACCTTTATTAAAGGTACTTTTCTTCTGAGACCTCCTATCAAAAGTCCTTCCCATCCGTGGAATTTGACATTGGTTCTTCAGACCTTAGTTGTGCCCCTGTTCGAGCCTGCAGCATCAGTTGACTTGAAATTCTTGTTGTCGAAGACCACCTTTCTGGTAGCAATCACTTCAGCCAGGAGAGTGTCAGAGCTTCAAGCGCTATGTATGAAACCCCCGTACGTAGTTTTTCATAAGGATAGGGTGTCTCTCAGGACTAACCCATCTTTTCTTTCTAAAGTTGCTTCGGAATCAAATATTAATCAGTCTATTAATTTGCCTGTATTTTTCCCTAATTTTCAAAATAAAGGGGAATACAAACTTCATTTGCTGGATGTTCACAGGAAGTTACGTTTTTACTTACATAGGTCCAAACATTTCCGTAAATCTGATCTATTTTGTTTCCTTTGCTAAACCCTTTTTAGGGAAACCAGTTTTGAAGGTGACTCTCACTAAATGGATTTCGCTTTGTATTTTAGAAGCATATAAAAAACTTGGATTACCAGAACCAGAAGAGGTTCATGCTCATTCTACACATTCTATGGCTACTTCTGTGCATTCTGGTCTAGAGTTTCCCTGGATGATATTTGTTCAGCAGCTACCTGGGCTTCCTCTCTCACTTTTATTACTCATTATAAGCTGGATATGGTGTCTAGAGGAAGGGCTTCCTTTGGCTCTGCAGTGCTCCGGAATATTCTTCCTTAAGGGCCTCCCAAGATTTCGGGTAGCTGGGGACTCTGTCCCACAGGTTGATGATCAAATGAAGTTAACTACTTTAGATAAAAAAGTTATGTCCTCACCATAACGTTCCATCTGAGTAGTTAGACTTCATTTGTCAGCAACCTTCCCTCCCCCTGACCTTGGTGGTTTATTCTCTATTTGGGCTTGATGTCCTGAGTTTGACGAGCCTGGTGTATGTGTTCGGGTCAGGTTTTTGATATCTTAGGTTGTGTGTCACGCAGTGGGTTGCAAACTCGATCTGAGGCTTGGAAGGAGGTTGCAGTGTAGTATGGGTAAGGGGGAGGAACTTGGAGCTCGGATCTTTAGCTTGGTAAGCTGCCGGCTCGGATCCCTATTGGATCCGGAACCCACAGGTTGCTGACAAATGAAGTCTAACTACACTGATGGAACGTTATGGTGAGTACATAACTTCTTTTTTTCTCACATCTATTTTTTGAACTGTTTGTAATGGGTGATTCCATGTGATATAATTTTCATAATTTTCTGTAATGCTTTGTGACTCATGTTTCCAATGTTTTTCAGTTACTTCAGTATTATAATGTTTGCACAATCCCGAATGCAATAGCCTTTCTACATTATTCTGCCTTTCAGTATACAGTCCTTCTGCCATTAGTGTATCACAACCAGCAACAAGATGTGACTGTTTCCAATTCTGTTTTATAAAAAAATACATTTTTCTGTTTCACCCACATGTTCATTGGACTTGGTGACTTTGTACACGTTGGTTTACAATCTTGGGCCGCCACTATTAACTTTTCATTTTGTGGTTTAAATTCACCTCTCCTTAATATGAGGTTGTTCCAAGAGTTTTCTATACTTGCAGCTATATTTCTGCATTTTCCACATTTCTTGGCTTCTCATCTGATCCTTCACCTTATATTCTTTTTTGCTTTTTTGGCACATTCATTTGCTGCCTGATCTGTATCTGCAGTATGCTTTTGGTATACTACGCAGGGAAGTCATCTTAGACTTATTCTTCTCATGTTTTAAAACTTTCACAACGTTTGGGTCTTGCAAAGTCAGCAGATATGTATGCAGTCCTACAATTTCAGATCTATACATGTAATCACTTTCAAAGAGGCCCATACTTCCTTCAGAATGGGGACTATATAGTCTTGGTATTCGGTCCATCACCTTTTGGGACCAGTCAGTCACTCCAAAACTGTAAGTTAGGACAGGAAGAGCAAATCAGTTTATAGCTTGGACTTTGTTCCTAGATGTCAACACTGTTCTCAGTATTAATTTTAGTCTTCTAAAATGTTCCTTACTAAGTTTTATTCGCACTTGTTCTTGCTTATCCTTCATCAGTTCCCAAGTATTTATACATTCCCTCTTGCTCAAGTTCTTTTATATCACGTTCTTGTTCCAGGCTGAAGTTTTCTTGGTACTGCAGCTTTCCTGCTTTAAAGATTGTTTTTGCACGTTTATCAAGACCAAATTACTTTCTTATATCATTTGAAAAAGTTTGATCACTTGACGTTATACTTTTATTTCCTCATCTGATGAACTATACACTTTTAAATCGTCCACAAAAAAAAGACAAGTCTGTACGTTTTCTTGTTTTCTGGGAGCCGAATTGTAGCCATGACCTAATCATTTTATGAGGGGCATACCAAAAACGTGAGGCAGAATTGTGGACATCTGAGAACTCTGCCCATTGTGTGCTGACACACACACACACACACACACACATCAGTTACAGCCACTGTTGTGACTGTGCACACCTACGATGCTTCCTTGACATCAATTGAATGAATGAATGAATAAATGCATTATTGCCCAGAAATGTATCTCATCTCAGTGCTTTCAGAACCATAGAGGATATTAAAGCCCCCAATACATGGTGTGACTTTCCTCAAGGGAGTTCCCACCCAGGCCATTTTAGAGGCAGCCACATGGAGCTCAGTTTACATGTTTACAAATCACTATAACCTAGGCAATGTCTCCAGTGCTAGAGCAGGTTCCATTTCTGCCATTCTGCAAAATCTTATTTCCTGAGGTCATACAGATGACACACTACCCAACTTTTAGCTTTGGCAGTCCTGCCAAAAATCAGTACTGCAACATTGATTACGAAGAACATAATACAGGTGTATCCCACTTAGCATAATTTTTCATGTGCAAGTAGATCAGTGTTGCAGTACATACTCCCACCCGTATCTACTGACCACTTGTTCATAGGTTGTTACTAGGCCAACAGCCAGAAGGACCCTTACAAGTCTATCAGTGTGCACTCCAAAACATTTGGGTCCCAAGTATCATATAGGAGAGGAAATGTTAGTAGGCAGGTAGCTAAGGATTTGTAGGGGGTGTTAGGATAGTACATTTTTTTATTGGTGGCCTCTGTCTATAAGGGATGTGGAGGCTAGACTAGGGGTAAATTTATGATTTTCCATCCAATTGTCAAGGTTCCCTTTGATTAGAGTCATGGATGAACTCTGTTTTACATGGATGGGGAGCCTTTTCCATAGTGTGGTGGTCCTTGGAAGACATGATTCTCTCTTCTGCGCATTCTGTTTGTCATAAGCGAAGTTCAGATCCCTGGATCTTGTATTTCTAGTACTGTTTGTTTTGTGTGTGTGCAACAGATCCATCAGGGCTGGGTCTGAAGAAGCCCTGTAAGCCAGGCAGAGATCCTCTCTCAGCAGCCTGTAGGAGACTAAATACAGAGACATTGCCTTTAGGTGATCAGTGTATGACCAGGTATTCATGCTGTGAATTCTCCTGATGAAAAGCCTTTGTGAACATTCCAACTGTTGCAAGTGTCTGGTTAGAAATATGCCAAAGGGGGTATTGTATTCAATGAGAAGTCTGATATGGGCTGAGTAGAGTGACACTCTAGCATCCTTGGATCTGGATGCCATATCCTTACCTGTAAGTTGGGTGATATAAATGATTTTCTTATCTTGGCTACATGTTGGTCAAAGGCCAGATTGCTGTCTACATATGCTCCCAGATTCTTTACTACTAGGTTGACCTTTGGGGGCGTTTTATCAAGTAATTAACTTGCTTTGACAGTTTCCCAAAGGGCATTGTAATGCATTTTTCTGACATTGCATTTTATGGCTTTGGCACCAGTCATTTGTCTGTGTCAAACACACTTGCAAGATGTTTGTGTCTTGGGGTGGAGAGTGGATCTACAGTAGCTCCCAATTCAGTCATCTGTAAATTCGATGAGCCAGAGGCAATTAACATTAGGCTTGAGTTCTGAGACGAAGATACCAAATAGGAGCGGGCTCAACATGGAGCCCTGGGGTACACCACTGGTGACCAGTCTCTTGGTGGAGGTGGCGTTACTGGTCCTGACTTAGGGTACTGTCTGAGGGCCAGCCAGCAATTCGAGTTATGCAAGGGTTTACATCTAGCTCAGAGAGCTGGTCAACAATGCCTGAGTGTAGTATTGTATCAGATCCCTTAGTCAGGTTAAGATATGTATGCACTGTTTTTCCCTCGTCCATTGCCTTGGTGACCCTTTCAAAGAAGTCTGCCAGGTTAAGTAGACATGGCCTTCCCTTAGCAAAGCTAAATTGGAATGGGTCCAGTGTCTGTAGGTTGCCAATGTCCTTATTTATTATTTTTATAATAATTCATTTCATGGCTTTCCATATTAGCCTTGTTAGACTGATGTGTCTGTAGTTCCCTCGGTCAGTTGATGGTCCTCCTTTATGGAGGAAAATGACTGTTGTGGTCCCCCATTCACTTGGAATGTAGCATTTTTCAAAGCTGTAGTTGGAGTTCCTAAAGTGGTCCTGATCTATCATGTTTTAGACTGTTCAGGAGCTAGCCAGGATGTTGTCAGGAACCATGAAGGTGGTGTTCTTGGCTTTAGCAAGTGCTTCTAGCACCTGGTCCCTGCTCATAGCTGGGGGAAGTATGTTGGAGGGGTTTTCACCTGTTGGCCCTTTGGGTAGGGGGTGAGGTTGAGCTGAATTCATCAGCCAATAGATTTGCTTTGTCACTCTGATTGGTGTTGGTACTGTTCACCACTAGTTCAGCACACTGTTGTGTGTTACTTCTAAGGTTTATAGGTAGGTACTAGGCTATTGGCCCTAGGGCCTATATAAACCGAGCCAAAAAGGTACCCTGGCTTTCGCCACCCAAGAAATTATTTTCCTATGCCCCTGTTGAGCAGAACCCCAGAGGTGATCCCTGGGGTGAATTTCCTATTTCACATCCAGTCATCAAGATTTTTCTTGAGTGCTAATGAGGAGAATTGTTTGATATAAATAGGTAGTTTGTTCCAGAGTATGGGAAGTCTCTGGGACAGGAATCTATCCCTCCAGCATGTTCTGTTTATTGTGGTGACAAGGTTTAGGTCCCTAGAGCGTGTAGCTCGCAGGGATTGGGATTTCTTTAAGTGGAGCATATCCACCAGCTCTGGGTTTGACATAGCTTTGTATGTTAGGCAGAGATCACCTCTGAGTAGGCCATATGCGATGGAGTAAAGCTGGTGTTTTTTGAGATGGTCTGCGTAGGGCATCTGTTTGAGGTCAGTAATCCTTTTTGTGAGGTATTTCTGCTGCCTTTCCAGTTGTTGTAGATGTCTTATGAGGTACATACCAAAAGGGGTGTTATACTCTAATGGGTCTAATGAGTGACGAGTAGAGAGGAACAATGACTTCTTTTTTTCCTGGATGAGAAACCTTTTGTGATGAGGTGTGCCATGTAGAAGGATTTCCTGACTGTGACAATGTGATTATCAAAGGAGAGACTGCTGTCCACCTGTGTCCCAAGGTCTCATCACACTTTCAGTGTTAAGTAGACTACCATCTATGTGGTAGCTCATGGGTACAGAGTTTTTACCAAATGGGGGATGACAATGCACTTTTTGACATTGAGCTTGAGGCCATGGCCTTGACACCAGGCATCTGTCTCAGTGAGACCGTTTTGTAGGATGTCCACATCATTAGGAGTTTTGATTATGGCTCCTAGTTTGCAGTCTTCTGCGAACTTTGTTAGCCAAAGACCTTCTGTGTTAGCCTGTACTTCAGAAAAGTAGATACCAAAACAGGAGAGGACCCAGGACTGAACCCTGTGGTACTCCACTTGTCACTGGTCTGAAGGTCGGATTGGAGTCTGCTACTTTCACAGTGTGGGTTTTGTCAGTGAGCCAGTTGGCAACCCATCTTGTGACATAGGGATTTGTACTTAGTTGAGTGAGTTTATCTATAATTCCAGAGTGGGTGTCAAAAGCCTTGGCGAGGTCTAGGTAGGCTGTGTGAACCACCTTACCCTCGTCTAGGGATTTGGTGACTGCTTCAAAGAAGTCTATCAGGTTTAGGAGACATGATCTGCCTTTTACAAACCTGAACTGGGTGGGGTCCAGCGTTTGGAGATTACCAGTGTCTTTGTTTATAAGTTACATGATGATATGTTCCATGGCCTTGCAGACCAGGCTCGTTTGGCTAATAGGGATTTAGTTCCCGGGGTCCGTGGTGGCTCCCCCTTTGTGGAATGGGATCACCATCGCTGTGCACTATTCAGTGGGCACAAAGCCTGAGGTGAGGCTATGATTGAACATGGTGCTTAGGTGGGGTTCCAGTTCATTCTGTAGTTCATGTAGAATGCAGCCTGGGATGTTGTCAGGTCCCATGGATGCTGTGTTCTTTGCTTTGGAGAGTGTGGTTTTTACCTGTGCAGCCGTGATTACAGGAACTTTGCATTCTTCCAGTATAGAGATGTCCCCTTTAGGGGGTGAGAGAGGGATAAAGTTAGCACTGAACCTATCTGCCACGATTGTATATTTAGTGCCATTGTGCCATAACTCAGAGCAGATCTGTGTGTTGCCATTGAGATTCTTGACATAGCTATAGAATGCTTTATGGTTGTCTTTAGAATCAGTGGCGATTTTGTTTTTGTAACTAGCTTTGGATGATTTTATGAGGGATCTCAGCTACTTACTGAGGCTGACCAGGGAGTTCCTCCAATCATGGGATTTTACTCTTTTTTGCAACAGTTTCTTTCTTCTGTTGCAGAGTTTGTATATGGCAGGGGACCACCAGATTTGCTTCCTTTTTTTGGAGGATAGCATCTTGGTTCTGTTAGGGATAGCATGATCCATGCACTCATGTAAGTGCTTATAAAGTGCATTTGTGTAGGATTCAGAAGCCATATTTTATTGTTAGTCTGCATGGGTGTCGTGAAGTTTGCCACTTCTGTCTTAAGAAGCGTGAAGTTGGCTTTGGAGAAATTTTTTATGGTGGTTTCCCTAATAGGGTGATTAGCTTGTGGTTGGATCTGACCAATGAGGAATTGACCTCTGGTGTGGAACACCGATCACCCATGTTGTTAATGACCAGGTCTAGGATATTGCTGCCCCTGGTTGATCCAAGGCATTGGAATTTATGAATTCCAGAAAACGTTGAGCAAAAGAATTGGTACATGAGTAGTTTTCCCAGTTAATTGTGGGGTAGTTGAAATTGTCCATTATGAGGGTGTTGGGTTGTACCCTAATATTTTCCAGTGTATCAAGAAATGAGTAGTGGGAATCCTGGAGCATGGTGGAGGATCTGCAGCAAGTTACAGTTTGGATTGTGGTCTTTCCCAGAGTTAATTTCACTTGGATAGTCTCGGCTGCATTATGCTGAGCAACTAGCCTGGAGGTGTGGATATCCTTAATGAATATGGACACACCTCTGCCTTTAGTGTTTCTGTCCAGGTCAGGTGGCCGAAAGGTGTGGCATGAATTAGGGCCTGGTAATGCAGGGGTGCTCTCTGGAGCTTTGAACCATGTCTCTGTACAGATGTCTATGTTCTCCATTTTAAGGAGTGCCTTGAGTGAATGCATTTTGAGGTTTAGACTTCTAGCATTGAGTAGCATTGCCCTCAGATTTTGCTTGCTTGTACCTGTTACGGTGGTGAATTTGTCATTTGAACCTTGCCTAAAAAAGGCACTATAAGGTTCTGGACATAGCTGAAGAAGGCCTTCTGATTGCCTGTAGCCTGTGAGGCTAATCTGACTTCATAGCCGGCCTTGTTGGATTTAATTAGACCTCTTAGTTTCTTGTTTAGTTGTATAAGACAGATCTTATCTTTAATGGAGTTGCTTTTCCTGATATTTGACTGCAAGTTTTCTTTTGTTGTATACCTTGTGTAGATAAGAATTCTACCAGAGGGGCTTGTTTTTGTGTTTGTTTTGGGTTTGTCTAGTATGTGCTGCAGCCTCTGTGCCATCAGTTGTTTGTGTAGTGACTCTGTGAATAATTCTGCATAGGTAAGTGTGATCACTGTATTGGGAGGCGCCTTAATTTTGACAAACTGTCACTTAATAAGATGTAGTTTGCCTTTGAATACTGCCTAACTATTACTGGTTTAGCTGGATTTTCCTGGGTTGATTTTTTTTTTGCTTCAAATGAGACAGTGTTGTGATCCAACCTCACTAGTGTAACATGACATGGGGGGCATGATGTCACATGGTGAGTAGGAGGTTCAGTATGTTTGATCCCCTGGTTGGAACATGCACTGTCTGATCCAGGGTGTTTGTGTTAAAGTCCAGGAAGAGTTGTGCCTGTGAGTTTGAAACAGTGTACAGTTCCCATTCTATAGAGGTGTAGTTAGTCACATGAATAATGAATAATGTGCTTGGTTGGATGGTAAATGCCTCTACTAGGCTTGGGTAAGATTTGTGAGACTCTAGGGGCATAGACTGTGACCTGTAGCTAGCCATGATATGGTGAGAGACCTTACCTATGGTGACTTGCACATGGATGAGCTCTGTTGTCTACCCATTGCTGGGTGCATGGGGTAGAGGAGCTTTTCTGCAGATAGTCCTGTTATCGCCCTCCTCCCAATTTGCCTCTTATGCTTTTTTCTTTTCCCCTCCTTTTCACTTAAATTCTGACAACTGGGAAGACTGAGACACCCTCAAGCATCAGACTGCCCTTTACTGCTTAGAAAGACTTGAAGATGGTGCCATTGGATGCCCTTCTTGTACCCTGACATCCAGATGACAATCTTTAGATGTCTGTCAGCTAGGAGTGATGTAAAGACTCGGGAAATTGGAATGGTCACTGGCTTCTGCATGGCAGGAGGACACAAAAATCAGTGCTGCAGCATTGATCTACTGGAACAGCTACAGTTATGGTAAGTGAGACACAACTGTGCTTTCTTTACTTGCTAAAATGTGTTTGGGTGTACTGTTTGGACCTTCAGTATGCATACTTACATATAAAGGCAGCTAAGGATTCAAGTAGATTGTATATGAGAGCCTGTTAACCGTTTTAAGCAGTAATTTTTGGGCTATCTTCTGCCCCAGAGTACTCATGAAATATCTGACAGCAGTCACAAGGACCAAGAGGCTGCAAGCAGTTAGTCTTTCTTTACCTTGCTGACTTGCTTCTAGCTGCTATGCCTGAAGACATAGCCAGCCTCAGGCATAAGCCAACTAGGCAGCTGCCTAGGGCACCGCTGTAGCACGGGCACGTTTCTAGTATTTATTTGGTGTAGGTAGACCAGGATGGGGGGGCACTGAGTTGTGTGAGATGAGGGCACCCTGGAACCCTTTTGCCTAGGGAACCAGTTGACCTAAGGCCACTCCTGCCTGCAGAGAATGTTATTTCCGCATAAGATTTTGTCCTTTAGCAGTTCCAGTCCATGAGGATAATGTCAGGTTTTGACAAGTTTCAGATGTGGCCCAGGCAGATAACATTTATATGTTGTTCACTGAATAACTTTCTTTGTAAAGCCTACTTTCCATCAGAAAGTATTGTACAAGGTTCGATTTCCTTAGGCTCTGTTGCCCAGCTATGTGATTCAGAGTTGGGCCCCTAGGCCGAGTCTGAAAAAGTTCTATAGAGATCAGTACTCTCCAGAAAATAAATACAAATAAAATAAATTCCTTTAATCTTTCAAACTTTATCCATCATTTACCTTGCCAGAGCAGTGTTAAAATTCACATGCTTCGAGGCATTGAAGATCATGGGTCCATAATCCTCCGCTGGGCTGTATGGACTCCGTGAAGATATTATGTAGACCTAATGTCAGATCAGAATTTCCCATGGTGCATAGGAGGCATCAGGCATGGTGACATTTTGACATCAGAATTTTCCTGCACAGTCCCTTCCGTATTCCCAACCCCCAGCCAGTTGTCACCATGGATTTTTCAATCCTAGGGTAACTGAAACATTTTCAAGAGCAGACACCTTCTGGAGAAGCCTCTTGGGTTGAGGACTTTAAAAACCCTGGTAACACACCTGCCTGACAAGGTTTACTTGGCACCTTAAAGCTGTAATGTTAATTATGTGGTTTCTCCAATTCTACTTATGATCAGGGGCATAGCATATCCTGACAAGAAGATAGTCAGAGCCCTCCTGTCACCTGATTGCCAAAAAGCATAGTATGTTCTGAATTTTGCAATGTACATGTTTTGTATATCATATTTTCAGTGTGGGCTTTAGACAGAGTTGGATTCCTTTTTTTCTCCAGTTCCTGTAAAACTTGGATATAGGCATGAGCAATTCTTCCTTTAAAGTCCACATGTTATGTCAGTCGTCCCCTGGCTTCACCTAGTGTTTCAGCAATTGTCACCACCTTTGCTTAAGGCTTTAAGGCCTTTCTAAGGGTGTCTTTCTTGTTAGATCACCGTTAAGTGAGCAAGTTTGATTGTCGGACCTGTAAGTTATAGACTTACAATAAAGTGCAGTTGTGTAAAATCTTACCTTAACAGTAGATGTCCTTCTGTTTACTGTTGCATTATTCTTGAAGAAAGGGATGTCCCGTCCCAGGCCACCTGTCACTTGGCCAGTATGATAAAGCTTGAAAAGTATCTTGTTTGCTCCATATGTCATATTTATGCTCCTCATACAGATTGTAGGGTGTAAAACGGATGTATGGACACAGCTACCCAGAACTGAATTGCCCCAAAAGAGATCATCATAGGATAAAGGAGTCCATGCACATCTAGAAGGAAAGAAATTCAGAATAAAGAAGAGGGGATTGGAGGGCGGGAGGGAATACTGCAACAGTGAAGGGAAGGCATCTACTCTTATGGTAAGATTTTACACAACTGTACTTTGTCCTTCTATATCACTGTTGCAGTATTTTTGAAGGAAGGGAGAGTACAAAAGCTCAAAAAACAGAGTACGAGATGGAGGGCTGAGAAGAGCCCTCAACAAACCCACGTAAAATGGTGTCAGCAAAATCTGCCCTGGCCCTAGAAACCATATCCAATTTATGCTTATTAAAGGTATGCACTGAAGGCCAAGTAGCAGCTTCACGGATGGAGTTGGTGTAAAACTCCTTAAAGAAGGCACCAGAAGAGGCAATAGCCATAGTAGAATGAGCTGTAATGGAGGCAGACAGAGGCTTTCCATGAAAAGAATATCAAAAAGTAATTTGCTATCCAGGAGGAGGCGGTTTCCTTAGAAACAGCCAAACTGAAAGACCTGGGACGAAAGGAAACAAAAAGCTGATCAGACTTAAATAGTCCTAGTTTTATCCAAATAGTACCTGAGCTGTCTGTGCAAATATAAGGTATGTATGACCCTCTTGGTAGCAGACTGAGGAAAACGGGGAAAAAAAGAAGGGAGTTGTACTGACTGATTTAAGGACAACTCATTGATTAGCTTGGGCATAAAAAAAGGATAAGTACGAAGGGATACCTTGTCCCTGTGAAAAAAACAAAAAAGGAGGAATGGCCATAATGGCCTAGAGCTCAGAAACCCTCTGAGCGGAAGTAAGAGCCAGCAACAAAACAGTCTTCCAGATACATTGTTGCAAAGAAGCAGAAACTGCTGGCTCAACAGGAGCCCGAGTCAATTTTTTCCAGAACAAAAATTAAGGTCCCAAGGAGGAAGAATAGGTTGTCTTGGAGGCATAATATGCAGGATGCCTTTAAGAAATTGTTTGACCTCAAAAAAAGAAGTCAAAGGAGAAGTCAAGGTCAGACATACAGAAATGTCTGACGAATGGGCCTTCACAGAAGAATAGGCCAAGCCAGACTGGAGCAACTGTGACAAATAAGAGGACCAAAGGGACCTCGCTGAAAAAGGGTCCTGGTTATGAGCATGGCACCAGACCGAAAATCTCTTCCCTTTGGACATATAAGATTTTCTGCTTGAGGGTTTCCTTGCCTGCTGTAAAACCCTGAGCACGTCTTCAGAAAAGAGGTGCTGGAAGGGATCAAAACCCTATCACCCACAATGTCAGTTGCAGAGTGGACAAGTGGGGATGGATGAGAGACCCCTTGTCCTGTGTGAGGAGATCTAACCAGTGAGGTAACTTGTGATGATTGCCCCTGGCCAGATGCATTAAGAGGGGCAACCAGTGCTGTCTCAGCCAAAAAGGGAGTCAGTAGCAAGATTTTTGGGGAGTCCAGCTGAATCTTCTGCAAGACTCATGGAAGCAGAGAATGGAACAGTGGTGTTCGAACTGGCTGCAAAAGATGTCCTTCTATTCTTATGTGGTTGGGCCCTAAGCAGCAGAGACACTGATCGTGGCTGTCTTTATGTGAAATTTGTCTTCCACACAGGCATTTGCCCCTTTTGGATGACATTTAACCTCACAGCAGAAAAGCAGTAGCAAAAATAAAAAGAAAAAACCCAAAGGGGCACTCATCTGAAAACTCTTATGTTCAGCAAACAACTCGGGATAGCAGACTGAAGATCATAGATGGTGTTCAGATGGGTGGCAGAGAAGTTCTGAGAGTGATATGTGCAGACATCACTTTTATGGCAGATGCCTGCTGCTGGGCTACATGTGATGTCCCATGTACCTTGCAGTGGTTCAAGTTTTTTGTATACTGCCCGAACACCAGGACTGTCTTTGACAGTAAATCCCTCAAGCTAAGAATACTGCAGCATAAAAGAGAAGGACATGTATGGTTATGGTAAGATTTTACACAACTATTCTTTCTGTATAGTTGCGTCCGTACGTCCCTTTATGCCCTACATTCTGTACAAGGGGCATAAATGTGACGTACAGAGAAAACAATATCCTTTTCAAGCTTTATCATACTGGCTGAGCGACGGGTTGCCAGGGACGGGACCTCCCTTTCTTCAAGAATACTGCAACAGTGATATAGAAGGAATCAGCAGATCTGCATGGTCATGGCTGAACCTGCTCACATTCCTACCTGCCTTTTCCCGGAGTTGGCAGATTGGGATTCTTTATTTTGTTTATGCCTGTATTAGCTTCCATACTATGTTCTGCTTACAGGAAGCCCACCTGAGATCTGTGGAATGAAGAGGCGCATACTATGGGTAAACGGAGGGAGTTGAAGCCTGGGAAAATTTAGATTAGTGCCAAGAAGACTGAGATTTGGTGCCTCAGTTGATTAGTTGGTTATTTTCTTGCCAAATCAATGAAAATATAACCCTTATGTTAATTTAACAGTTTTGCCTTTACATAAGTAATATATAATTACTTACCCATCCTAACCCAGCATAATTACAGTGAGGAGGGTGAACCACAATCCTTCAAATCTGTCACAGTGGTAAGTACATAACTTTCAAATATTGCCATGTTGGATTTTTCATCGTTTATTCTAAATTGTTTTGATTGCTGTCATTTGTCTCATGCATTCAAAAGAGATGATGAAGTGATTTATTGGTTCAAGATATTTATTAAACTTAAACATTTTTTTTTAATTTTAACATTTGTTAACCAGGAAAGTCTGACTTGGAACAAAGCCAATTTTCAGCGGAGGCCTGGGGAGATATGCTCCAGATGCTTGTCTTTGTAACGTGGGAGGAAACTGGAGCACCCAGAGGAAACCCACACGAATGCAGGGAGGACATGCAGACTCCACACACAATGCACCCCAGCCAAGAATTGAACCGGAGAACCTCTTACTTTGAGGCAACAACGTTACCGCTGCACCACTGTGTCATCCAAGGATGCCATGCCAGGAATTCTAATTAGAACTTGTATGTAAGCTAACTGATGCACATGCGAGTGTGTTTGAAGTAATGAGTGGGTTTCCATTCATGACTGTATTCACTCTGGCTGACCGAACAAAAGGCACTGTTCTTTCCCATGTTCAGTACTTAACATGCATGTGCTGTCTAACTACAGTGGCTGAAAAGGAACAATACACTCAGTAATCTACATCCTCCCTCTTTGATTTGTTTGACATGCAATAGGATAACAAGACAATCTACATGCTAGATAACATTTCAGTTTTAATAACAAATCAGAACTCAAGTCCAGGTCGCTATGCATTTTTGGTTGGGTCTGGAAATTCTTCCCTATCTGATTACATAAAAACTTTGACTGGGCTTAGCAACAGGGACAGTCTCTGGGGAATTCTTCTTAATAGGAACTTTGGGAATTGCATTAGGATTATTCGAGGTAAGTACACTGTCCTCCAAAATCTGAACAAGTGTAGGGTCACTCTGAGAAAGAGTCTTTGGCACAGACAGTTTGCTGCGTCACTGGTTCTGAGACTGGAAGTATGCATCTTTAGTTCCTTCTGAAATCCATTTCTTCTGATTGTGCACTGTAAGATCTCAGTTCTTCACAGATATTTTTGTTAATTCCCACTCAGTCATATCCTTTACATGTTTGCATTCTTTCTCTCTCCTTGTCTTAATAGTCTAAGAGGTTTGCTAGATTTGTCGTAGTACAACTTTTGTAACTGCTATTTTTCAAAAGTTGAGTCTTGACAACTCTGTTGTTCTTAGCATTTGGAATCAATAGTTGTTTACTGAATGGCAAGGTTGTTCTGGTCTGTCTAGACATTAATCTCTGAGGTGGTGAGCCAAATAAGTTATCTCAGGGTATGCTTCTGAGATTGAGTAGGTTAAGAAAAACATCTTACCATCTCTCTTGGGTTTCTCTAACAGTCATTTCGCACTTTGAACTACACGCTCTGCTAATCCATTGGTCTGAGGATGCTCAGGACTATTAGTGACATGGGCAAAGTCCCATGACACAGCAAATTTCTTGAACTACTGACTTGTAAACTGTGTACCATTGTCAGATACAACTTTGTGAGGACTACCATGGACAGAAAAATGTCTCTTCGGTTTTGTAATGACAGTGCTAGACATTGTTAGGAAGAAGGTCAATTTCAAACCAGTTCGAGTAAGAGTCTACCAAGTAATGCTGACCATTCCATTCAAAAATATCAGTAGCAATCGTCAACCATAGTAATTCAGGAATCTGGTTTAGCTGAAGTGGTTCTTTTTGGTGGAATTTAGTACTGTTGAAAATAGAACATGGTAGAGTTTCCTTCTTTATATCTTTTGACGTAGAAGGCCAAAATACTATGCCTTTTGCCCTTCTTTTGGTTGAATCAGTACCCAGGTGACCATGATGCAAAAATCTGGATATATTCCTGTTGTAATGCTGAAAGAATAACTACTTTAGGACTGTTAGTGATGATTCCATCTTCGATCATGTGCTCGTCTTGGTAAGGAAAATACTTCTGTTTGTCAAGTGGTAAACAAATAAACCACTGTACAAGACTGTGCAGTCTTCATGCATGGCTTGGACAAAGTGGAATGAAAGAAAAAAAATAACTGAAGTTAGTTGATCTTGCTTTCTGCTGCAATTTCCCCCAACAGCAGAAAAGGATACTATCCTCTGACATTTTCTTTATAAGCTTTTACTATTCCTACTCTGTCTTGCTGCTTCTTGTGTTATCTCATCATAACTTTTGGAACTTTCTCTTCAGTTCTTGTTCAAGGTTTAATGCCAGACTGTTTTGTGCTAACTCCATTTTATATTTGTTACTTGTGACCATATTTTCCATTTTTGTTGATTCTCGAGGAACTATTTTAAGCGCTATTCATCTCTAAATTAATCAGTGTCTTCATTGTTTTACATATATTAAGTATGTTGGGCACATTGTCAGGTTTCTGTTTTCGTTTCATTGTACCCCTAGCTAGAAGCCTAAGCAATTGTGCTAATGTCGTAACCCCTTGTCAACACAGAATAATCTTGTTAACACTCCCCAAAATGTTTTTGTAAATTCTCTGCAGTTCATCCTTGAATTCTTCCAATTCTGAACAAGCGCAAAACATGTGACACCAGTCGCATCTTGCCTACAACTCTCAACATCTCTTGTTCACTTGTGTGAACATATTGCTTAATTTGTCCAGAGTGTAAAAACAGTAGTATAAGCATTTCCATGCAAGTATTCTAAGCTTTCTTGATTTGGAGACCATCCAAGGAGCTTGTTAAATCTCCTGCCGTCTCCTGCATTGTTTTGTGGTATATTGCTTCTTTCTTTAACATCACACATTGATTTTGGTAATTCTCATGTAGTACAGGGTTTAAAATCTACTTATTACCCTCCTATATTCAGGTTCAGATTATCTAACTTCAGTACTTTAAGTAATTAAATCGGGTTTTGACTGCACTCTCCTTTTCCCTTTCATCTCATTCCATTTAGTTACTAGTCCATTGACAGCCTAACTTCTCTTTTTGCTTCCAGAGCCTTTACTTTCCTGTTTGCCAGTTTTGACAACATTGTGACTTCCATCCCTTACATCTTAGGCTTGCCTAGTCCTGTAGGGTAGATTTCTGCCCTCCACATATTCATTGTAAGTGATTTAATTTTATTAGATACTCATTACATTTTGATCCTTTCTGTCTTTATTGTGCCATATTGTACTTAAAGCATATGTTTCTCCAAATGTGCAAGTTGCACGCATTACATTGCACAATGTCATATGATTGTACCTACCTGAAGAAATTTGTCTATGCCTAACTGGCCCTGATTGTGGCTGAAAATAATAGCAGGATCAGGCCACCAACCTGGTTATCGGTTATCAAATTAATATTATTACCTTGGGCCTGTACCCAAGAATGTAGTGTCAGTGCATCTTGGTTACAAGGTCCTTGAGTCAGCATCAAGTGCTTTCATGTTGCTTTATACGTACACAATTTTGCCTCCTTTTTCCTACGTTGCGTCTCTCAGCTTCATCGATTGTATGCTTTTGATAATGAAATGAAACATTATGGCACTGGACAAGCATTCTGCTTTCTGTCTTACCTATCTACTTTCTGCTTTGGCTGCTCTCCATCTTGGCTCCTGTTGAAATGTTGAGTTTCTAAATGCAGAGTCTGGAAATGCAGAAATAAAAGAGCAAAAATACAGGATAAAATGAATATCAAACATCTCCTTTTTCATTTAAACTTGTATTTATCAGGGAATAAGTCCCTGTGTACCATATGATGTGGGGGCAAAGCCCCCCCACACCCCTAAATGTTGTGTGTTTTTATATATATATATATATATATATATATATATATATATATATATATATATACATATATATATATATATACATAAAATATATATATATATATATATATATATATATATATATATATATACATACATAAAATATATATATATATATATATATATATATGTGTGTGTATATATATATATATATATATATATATATCAGCAAACAGAAGAAAGGCAGGACACTGCTGTATTAACTTAGTTTTAATAAAAACACACAGAGAAATCCAGTAGTTAGCGCTTTCGGGTTAAGACCCTTCTTCAGACATACAAAAGCATTTTAAAAACACCTTTTAAATATAGTGACAACCAATCAAACATTAATAAAACATCCAATCAAACATTAGTAAAAAACACGCCTCCTTTGTAGGGCGGGTTTAAGAGGAACCAAGTCATTAAGGCCTGGATTCCTATGTGCCATAAGCTCTATAATCCAGCGTGACTTCAAAGATTCTGTAAGAGCCTTAATATCCCCTCCTCTATTATTCAATGTAACATTGGCCACAGCTCTAAACACAAAAGAGTGACTAGGACACACCTCAACATGTTTATACAAAGCGTTGTGAACATCTTTGTTCCTAATGGAGGACAGATGTTGGAGAGTCCTAACCTTAAACATGTTATTGGTCATGCCCACATAGAAACTAGAGCACTGAGTGCATTCCCCTATATATACAATATTAGGAGTCTTACAGGTGGCTCTGCCATTAAATTCAAAGATCTTACCACTTACTGGGTGTATAAAAGTATTCTTTCTATTAATATAAGGGCACGCTTTGCAATTACCACATGGGACACTACCCCTCTTACTTATAAGCGGCTTGGGGACAGCCATGCTCTTTTCCCCACATAACAAGTCCTTAAGATTTTTGTTTCGCCTATAGCCATAATTAGGGAAAGGCCCTATTATATCCCTCAAACTGTTGTCACCCCTAAGAATATTCCAGTTCTTATTCACTATATCCCTGACATCACCAATATTACTACTGTAGGTAAAATATAGTTTTGGATACTCTACATTTAATCTAGGATTAGCCCCTACCATCACTTCACTATCCTCACTTCTCAGCCAAGGTTTAAACCTACTTTTCCTATTCTGTGTTCCTTTAGCTACAACACGTTTCACTAGGTGTTCATTATACCCCCTCTTCTGGAAGCATTCCTTCAAACCATTAATCTCATGCTCAAAGTTAGATTCATCCATGCTTAACCTCGATGTCCTACAAACTTGCCCCTGTATAATATTAGAAAACATATAGCGGGGGTGCATACTGTCGAAACTCAGTAAGCTATTCTTCCAACATTCTTTCCTGTGCAAACCAGAAGAGAAACCCTCATCAGTTCGTGTTAAGCTAACATCAAGAAAGTCTATGCTCGAATCAGAGTAAGTCAGGGTAAACTTTAGGAAAGAAGTGGTGGAATGTAGATAATCAACAAAATTCTGCTGGGATAAATGGTCACCTCTCCAAAAAATAAATGTCATCTACAAATCGTGTATAGGCCACCACATACCTCATCCACTCAGCACAACCTAATATAAAATTTCTTTCCCAAAAAGAAAGAACCAGGTTAGCATAAGTATTGGCACAGGGGGTGCCCATGGCTACCCCCTGTGCCTGCCTATAAACCTGTTGACAACCTATAAAAACATTATTTTCCAAAACTACAGATAAAAGTATCTGTAACTGGCCCTGATTGTGGCTGAAAATAATAGCAGGATCAGGCCACCAACCTGGTTATCGGTTATCAAATTAATATTATTACCTTGGGCCTGTACCCAAGAATGTAGTGTCAGTGCATCTTGGTTACAAGGTCCTTGAGTCAGCATCAAGTGCTTTCATGTTGCTTTATACGTACACGATTTTGCCTCCTTTTTCCTACGTTGCATCTCTCAGCTTCATTGATTGTATGCTTTTGATAATGAAATGAAACATTATGGCACTGGACAAGCATTCTGCTTTCTGTCTTACCTATCTACTTTCTGCTTTGGCTGCTCTCCATCTTGGCTCCTGTTGAAATGTTGAGTTTCTAAATGCAGAGTCTGGAAATGAGAAATAAAAGAGCAAAAATACAGGATAAAATGAATATCAAACATCTCCTTTTTCATTTAAACTTGTATTTATCAGGGAATAAGTCCCTGTGTACCATATGATGTGGGGGCAAAGCCCCCCCCCCACCCCTAAATGTTGTGTTTTTTTATATATATATATATATATATATATATATACATACACACATATATATATAAATATATATATATATATATGCACATAAAATATTTGTGTATATATATATATATATATATATATATATATATATATATATATATATATATATATATATATATATATATATATACAAACTCCAGCTTCACTCCGTAGCATATCGCCTACTCTGAGGTGATCTCTGCCTAACATATAAAGCTATGTCAAACCCAGAGCTGTTGGACATGCAACACCTAAAGAAATCCCAATCCCTCTGAGCTACACGCTCTAGGGACCTAAACCTTGTTACCACAATAAACAGGACATGCCGTAGGGAAAGATTCCTGTCCCAGAGACTTCCCATACTCTGGAACAGGCTACCCATCTATGTCAAGCAAAGTTCTTCATTAGCACTCTTCTAGAAAAATCTTGATGAGTGGATGGGAAATAGGAAATACACCCCAGGGATCACCCCTGGACCGATAGCCTAGTACCTACCTATGAACATATATATATATATATATATATATATATATATATATATATATATATATGGGTCTACTTTACATACCCGAAACGTTATTCACCGACACTCCGTTGACCGACACCTAAAGACCGACAGTACGAGATACCGAAACTGTAACACGCCAACGATCGTAATCCCGACAATTGCACTTAACAGCAAATCATGTAATATTCAGCATTACTGTATAAGTGTACCATACATCTACAAACTTTTGTTTAACAATTCTAATAATGAAGATAGAGTTGCTATAAAGCTTCCGAGCACTTTTAATCCCCCGTTGCACGTAGGCTTACGTATTTTTGAAAATGCCTGCGAATTAGACATCAGACATTTAGATAAAACTAAGGGGGTTAGGAAAAGTATTTTTAACATCTCAAAAGACCAGTTACAGGCCCTAAACCAACTTAAGGAATCCTCTGTCAGGGTCATGAAACCAGACAAAGGTGGGGGCCTTGTTGTCTTTGAACATGAGTTTTACAATGAAAAAATGTCATTGGTTTTGGACACACCGGCATATAATCACTCATCCCTCAATGAAATGAATACTAATATTCATAGGATTAAGGGTTACTATAGGGACCTCTTTATTGAGGGTAGAATAGACCTTGAGACTTATGAGTATATTAACATCACTCAACCAAGGACGCCTGTCATGTTTGGTATACCCAAGATTCATAAGAATCTTGGGGATCCGCCTATGAGGGCATTAGTTGATGGAAGGTCTTCCATTTCTTATCCATCAGCCAAATATATAGATTCTATGTTAAACAAATACTTGGAATATCTTCCAAGTATTTGTAAAGACTCATGGAGCTTTTTAGAAAGTATTAATAGCATTGAATTTGACAGTGAGTACAACTTTGTGACAGTCGACGTAGTCGATTTATACACTTCAATACCTCATTTGGAGGCTATAGAGTGGTTGGAGTTGTTACTGTCTGAATTAAAAGCTCCAAGAGATGTGATCAACAACATTACAGAACTTTTAGACATTGTTCTGTCCTCTAACTTTTTTGTTTTTGGAAAAGAATATTTTATCCAGAAACAGGGCGTTGCCATGGGCTCTCCGTGTGGGGCCATTGTAGCCAACTTGTTTATGGCACACTGGGAGAGGAAATTTGTCCTAAACCATCCATCATGGAAAAATAGGATATGTTATTATACCAGATTCCTTGATGACATTTTTATTCTGTTCAAGGGCAATGAAGAAGAGGCACGGTCGTTGATTGATTATTTCAACAGTACAACAACATTCCTTAGGTTTACTTCTAAATTTGATATTTGTGAGATAGATTATTTGGATGTGAAACTGAAAAAAGATATAAGGAATCTAAGATTTATTTCATCCATCTATCGTAAGGACACTTACATTAATTCATTCCTACACTACACAAGTGCCCATCCATACAAACTAAAAAAAGCTATTATTAAAGGGCAACTAATTAGGGCAGTTAGGATGTGTAGTGAACTTAAAGATTTTGAGGAAGAATGTACAGTCCTTAGTGAATTTTTCTTGGACAGGGGTTACCCACCCTTAGTCATAGAAGAAATGATATTAGAAGTTTCTAATAAAAGAAGGAATGGGATTATTTGCCCCTTAATATTTGATCATAGGCTTGTAAATCCAAGTGAACAAGATATGGTAACTGAAATGGTAAGTACAGGTCTTAGTCCTGTTACTGTGATTGAGGAACCTAGAAGGGACTTCACCTTGTCCTTTTCTACTGTCTTTAGTTTGAATTCAAAAGAAATATCAGACATTATCGTTAAGAACTGGTATTTCATTACTAATAATTCCTTTTTAGTTGAGAAACTTGGTGATAAACCAAGGTTCACATTTAGGAGAGGTTACAATATCAAGGAATTATTACAAACAAATGTACCAGGCCAAGCTTTCCAAAAAACAAAAGGATGCTTCACTTGTGGGTCCTGCAACTGGTGTCATGTTTTGCGAACTGGGAGTTCGTTTAGCATTGGTCACAAAAAATACTGGATAAACAGTAGAATAGATTGTAACACAAAATCTGTTATATATGTCGCTCTCTGTGTATGTTGTCCGGCATTTTATGTCGGAAAAACTGATAGAAAATTCAGAGAGCGCATATATCAACATATATATGCAATTAGAAATAAAAAAAGTGAGAATGCACTTGCCAAACATGTGGTTTCTAATCATGGGCATAATTTTGTGTTTATGGGTATCGACTGTAAACACACGTCTATCAGGGGAGGACCTATTTCTTTATTATTAGAAATTTTGGAATTACATTGGCAGCTTAAACTAGATGCCTTTAACATGCCAGGCTTAAACGAAAGCTGCAACATAGCCCCTGTGTTAAAATATAGATCTTATCTTCGTTGATTTGTTATTATTATAACATGAATGTTCTTACCACATGGATCAAATAAATTTTTTATCCAGTATGGAGTAAAAGATTTTATTCAGTATATAGGATGATTTTTTGTATACTATATTATTTTTTGTATACTATATTATTATTAGGGTTATACACAAGTGTACTATTTTATTTTATTTTAAATGAGCTTAGATGCATTTATTTCAAATGCATTAATTTTATATGTACTAATTTTTTATATATACCTGTTTTTATTGGAAGGGTAAGAGATATTACAGATGTTTGTTGAAACGTTTTGAGAAATAGCTTTTGGTGAACATCTAAATACTTTAAGGAAGTGATGTAATACATATACCAGCTGATTTTAATAAGGCTGCCTGTAATATAAATTCTGGTTGGCGCCTTTTTTGTGTTTTCAGCCTCTGATGAAGCTACATTTACGTAGTAGCGAAAACGCTGTTTGTTTCTTGGTTTAATAAAATTGCATTAAGGCTTTTGGCTACTTTGGCTGCGGAGCACTCTCTTTGTGTTTTTCTAAGGTTTGTCCATACGAGTTTTTATTTGGAATACATCTACAGGGAAGTAGCCTACCATGATCAGTATTTGTGAGCAGTATCACAGTATTGGTGATGTATTTGAGGAGGTTTCACAAATACTGATCATGGTAGGCTACTTCCCTGTAGATGTATGGTACACTTATACGGTGTGTTACAGTTTCGGTATCTCGTACTGTCGGTCTTTAGGTGTCGGTCAATGGAGTGTTGGTGAATAATGTTTCGGGTATGTAAAGTAGACCCATATATATATATATATATATATATATATATATATATATATATATATATATATATATATATACACACACACACACACACACACATACGTACATCTCTCATATATATATATATATATATATATATATCGTCATCATCTTCTTTCGGCTGTTCCCGTTAGGGGTCACCATAGAGGATAATCTGTTTCCATTTCTTCCTGTCCTCTGCCTCATGCTCTTTCACACCAGCTGCCTGCATGTCCTACCACATCCATAAACCTCATCTTAGGCCTTCCTCTTTTCCTCCTACCTGGCAGCTCCATCCTTAGCATCAGTTTCCCAGTATACCCAAGATCCCTCCTCAGCACATGTCCAAACCAGCGCCATCTCACCTCTCTTGCTTTGTCTCCAAACTGTCCAACCTGAGCTGACCCTCAAATGTACTGATTCCTAATCCTATCCATCCTAGTCACACCCAGTGCAAATCTTAACATATTTAACTCTGCCACATCCAGCTCTGACTCCTTCCTTTTTGTCAATGCCACCGTCTCCAACCCATATAACATAGCTGGTCTCACTACACTCTTGTAGACCTTCTCTTTCACTCTTACTGGTACCCGTCTGTCACAAATCACTCCTGACACTCTTCTCCACCCATTCCACCCTGCCTGTACTCTCTTCTTCACCTCTTTTCCACACTCACCATTACTCTGAACTGTTGATCCCAAGTACTTAACTCATCCACCTTTACCAACTCTACTCCCTGCATCCTCACCATTCCTCTACCCTCCCTCTCATTTACACACATATATTCTGTTTTAGCCCTGCTGACCTTCATTCCTCTCCTCTCTAAAGCATATCTCCACCTCTCCAGGGTCTCCTCAATCTGGTCCCTACTCTCACTACATATCACAATGTCATCTGCAAACATCATAGTCCACGGCGCCTCCTGTCTGATCTCATCTGTCAACCTGTCCATCATCACTGCAAACAAGAAAGGTCTCAGAGCTGATCCTTGATGTAATCCCACCTCCACCTTAAACATAGCTGTCACTCCCACCGCAGTCCTCACTAATGTCACACTACCCTCGTACATATCCTGTACCACTCTTACATACTTCTCTGCCACTCCCGTCTTCCTCATACAATACCACAACTCCTTTCTAGGCACCCTGTCATATGCTTTCTCTAAGTCCACAAAGGCACAATGCAACTCCTTCTGACCTTCTCTGTATTTCTCCAACAACACTCTCAGAGCAAACATTGCATCTGTAGTGCTCTTTCCTGGCATGAAACCATACTGCTGATCACTATCATCACCTCCCTTCTTAACTTAGCTTCCACTACTCTTTCCCATAACTTCAAGCTGTGACTGATCAGTTTTATCCCTCTGTAGTTACTGCAGCTCTGCACATCACTCTTATTCTTAAAGATAGGTACCAAAACACCTTTTCTCCACTCCTCAGGCATCCTCTTTCTTTCCAAAATTTCATTAAACAATCTGGTTAAAAATTCCACTGCCATTTCTCCTAAGCACCTCCATGCTTCCACTGGTATGTCATCTGGGCCAACAGCCTTTCCATTCTTCATCCTCTTCATAGCTGTCCTTACTTCCTCCTTGCTAATCTGTTTCACTTCCGGATTCACTATCCCCACATCATCCAACCTTCTCTCTCTCTCTAATTCTTTTCATGCATCAACCCTTCAAAGTACTCTTTCCATCTACTCAACACACTCTCTTCACTTGTGAGTACGTTTCCCTCACTATCCTTTATCACCCTTACCTGCTGCACATCTTTCCCAGCTCTGTCCCTCTGTCTAGCCAATTGGTACAGGTCCTTTTCTCCCTGTTTAGTGTCCAATCTCTCATACAACTCTCCATATGTCTTATCCTTAGCCTTCACCACCTCTCTCTTTGCCATGTGCCTCATCTCCTTATACTCATGTCTACTTTCTTCATCTCTTTGACAATCTCACTTCTTCTTTGCCAGCCTCTTCCTCTGTATACTCTCCTGTACTTCCTCATTCCACCACCAGGTCTCCTTGTCCTCCTTCCTCTGTCCAGATGTCACACCAAGCACCTTTCTAGCAGTCTCCCTTTCTAGCTCTGCTGTAGTTACCCAGCTACTGGGCCTCCCAGTACCTGTCTTAACTCTTCCCTTAACTCCACCTCACAATCACGCTTTTTTAACTTCCACCATTTAATCCTTGGCACTGCTTTCACACTCCTCCTCCTCTTCTTGATCACCAACATTATCCTACAGACCACCATTCTTTGCTGCTTAACTACACTTTCCCCTGTCACCACTTTACAGTCTTCAATCTCCTTCAGACTAGCCCTCCTACATAGGATATAATCCACCTGTGTGCATCTTCCTCCACTCTTGTACGTCACCTTATGCTCCTCCCTCTTCTTAAAATTCGTATTCACCACAGCCAATTCCATCCTTTTTACAAAATCCATAATCATCTGTCCTTCTGCATTCCTCTCCTTAACAACATACCTACCCATCACTTCCTCATCCCCTCTGTTCACTTCACCAACATGCCCATTGAAGTCCACTTCAATCACTAGTCTCACCCTAAGGTACACTCACCACCACTTCATCCAACTCGCTCCAAAATATTTCTTTCTCATCCATTGCACTTGTGGAGCATATGCACTAACAACATTCATCATTACACCATCAATTTCAAGCATTTATAAACATCACTCTATCAGACACTCTCTTCACCTCCGAAACACTTTTGGCATACTGTTCCTTTAGGATAACCCCTACACCATTTCTCCTGCCATCCATACCATGATAGAACAATTTGAACCCGCCTCCTATACACCTGGCCTTACTTCCCTTCCATCTGGTCTCTTGCATGCACAGTATATCAACCTTCCTTTTCTCCATCATATCTCTTCCTATACCAGTCATGCTGCCAACATTCAAAGTTCCTACCCCCACTACTACACTCCTAACCTTCCTACTCTCTTCCTGCCTTCTGGCATGCCTTCCCCCTCCTCTTCTCCTTTGGCCAACAGTAGCCCAATTTCCGCCAGCACCCTGTTGGCTAACAGTACTGGTGGCGGTCGTTGTTAACCCGGGCCTCTACTGATCCGGTATGGAAATATGAAATGTAAATATATACATATATACATATATATATATATATATATATATATATATATATATATATATATATATGGGTCCACTTTTAAATTTCAAAATACCAAAATCTCGAGTTTTGAGATACTGAACTCATAACACTGAGATTTTGGTATCTCAAAACTTAAAAGTGAACAAAAAAAAAAAAGTTAAAATGTTTTTGCAAGGGGGCAATCCCCCCTGCACCCCCCTACTTTAATATACCAACTCCAAGATCGCTCTGCAGTGAAGAAAGTGGCAAGTGGAACGGGAGCATTACCATTTTCTTCATTGTAGCACGATGTCGGAGTTGGTATATTTAAGTAGGCAGGTGTGAGGGGGGTGCAGGGGGGGGGCTTGCCGCCCTGCAAAAACATTATTGTAGCTGTCTTTTTTTTTTTTCACTTTTAAGTTTCGAGATACCAAAATTTCGATGTTTGAGTTAGTTATCTCAAAACTCGAGATTTTGGTGTTTTGAAATTTAAAAGTGGACCCATATATGTGTGTGTGTGTACACACATACACACACACATCTATACATCTATGTGTGTGCGTGGATTTTTATATAGATATATAGATTATTTATATATATATATATATATATATATATATATATATATATATATATATATATATATATATAAAATATGTATACACATCTATATATCTGTGTGTGTGTGTGTATATATATATATATATATATATATATATATATATCTCAATTTCAAGATTGCTACACCTTGGTTATAAGGTAATATTCTAAGAAATGCCAATCTCAAATTTAAAATATTTAAGTCTGCAATTTTGGTCATTCATTGTCCACATTCCAGGACTCGACACTGAGTGTCTACATTTCAAATAATTGCTCTCCATTTTATTTTTTTGATGGTAGAAATATAGTGCACGTTATTTCCAGATTTTTGCAAAATGCATCATATTTTTCATCTGTTCCTCATAAAAAATGTGGTTTTCTGACAAATCATTGGGTATTGAATGCACTAAATAATGACACATATTTGAGATTCAGACTTCATATCATTCAGAAAAGGCATGCTGACTGAAAACCTGTTATTCTAGCAGCTTTTTAAGTTTATAAGAGCAGTATTTAAAATCCAGCCTTGATTTTGAGCCTTCCCCCCATTATTTTTTGCTTTATCCAGATTTCTTGCACTTAGAGGTTGAGCAGTATGCTACCAGTCCTTGTTTGCCATTGTTTCCCATACATGTCAAGCAGAGCACCTCACTGGCCCTCTTCAAGAGAAATCTTGGATGGGAAATAGAAAATTCGCCCCAGGGATTACTCCAGTGGTTTTACTCGACAGAGGCACTGGGAACTAAGGTCAGATGGCACGATGCCGGGGTAATCCTATGGGCTAGGCTTGTAAAGGCTCCAAGGCCATTAGCCTAGTACACACCTGTGAACCTGTGGCGAGGCTGTCATCCTGGCAGTCATATAGTGAGATTGATCTCTGCGCCTCACTGCTACCTTATCAATACAGTCAAGTAGTAGGATAGCTTTTGACTTACTGGCCTAAGGGTCTGACTTCACCACCTGAGGGTGGGGCCACCTGTATTTAAGGGTGTACCCTTATTGTCCTTAATCCAGGTACCCTACTGTCATTAATGTAGGATATTTGTTTACCCCTTAATCCCCAGACTTTATCTGCAATGCTAACCTTGTAGTTATGCTTCCTTTTGCATACACCTGATCCAAGTGTGTACCTAATGACAAGCATGTGCATGTCCTGCCCTGATGCTATGTAGTCAGTTATCATCCATCTAATTTTTGGACAGTAGGAAAGTAATACACTTTATAGTCCCCCCATGCCTTCAGGCTACCAGGCATAACTCTTAACTGTCCAGATTTTTGCAGAATGTCCAGATGTCAAACCTTTGATGAATGTCAGTCTAGGCAGTGGGCCTTTTATCCCTTCTTACCCCCAGGATAAGAAAACAGCCATCTGTCACTCACTGCCATCCCCCCCGAGCATTTCCTCCAGTGCCTGAACTGTTGCTCAATCCTGGAACAGTTGGATTGCAGTCAAGACATTGTCCTTCAGTGCCGCAATGGTTAGTGTTGCCACCTCACAGCAAGAAGTTTTCTGGTTCAATTCTCAGCTGGGGTGCCTTCTGTGCGGAGTCTAAACATCCTCCCTGTGTTTGCATGGGTTTCCTGCAGGTACTCCAGTTTCCTCCCACATTCCAAAGACATGCATCCAGAGTGTTTCTCCCTGGGCCTCTGCTGAAAATGGGCTCTGTCCCAGTCAGACTTTCCCGGTAAACAAATGTTAAATTAGTCAAATAAAGTTGACAGCCAAATGTGTGTGTACAGTATTAGTACTTTTCTCCTATTCTTCCATATTCGGCATATTCCCTCTTCTTTGCTAGACTTTTCTAGTTTTCTTTTAAAGTTTCCTTTTTTTAATACAAAATTGCATGTAACTGGTATTAATTGCAAAACTTATTACAAGGATTATTAAAGCTGTTCTTTGTCAGTTTCAGTTAAACATGCTCAACAGTCCGATAAATGACTTCAGCTTAAATTGTATTTGCATTTGGTTAATGCTTGAAAGTTACTTTCTGATATATATACAGAAAACTGTCTGAACAGGGAGATATTTTAAACTTATTTTTTGTGTACAAGTTTAGTGTCACTCTTAAAAAATATGTATGGTAGTAATAGAGTATACATTGCCTATATTAAAAAAAAATATTCCTGTCAGAAGACCGAAGAAGCATTCTGTCGAATGCGTCTTGGTCGAGCTTCAATTGTCGAAAACGCAAAATGACGAAGCGGCATATAAGTGAATTCTTTCCCTGGGAAAGAAGTCGCTTGGCCGTTTCAGTCACTGTCATTTTCGGCACTGTAGTGCGATCTCAGAGTTGGTATATTTAAGTAGGGGGGGTGGGGGTACAGCCCCCCCCCCCACCCCACTTAAAATAGTGTTTAGTGTGTTTGTTTTTTTTTTTTGTTTTTTTTGTTTTTTTTGGGAACAGTGATTTTTGTTTCCCAAAAAAACCCCAACTTATAGATGCTGTTTGTAGCTTTGATTCTGTATACTCATTAAAGGTGTATTTTTTGTCTCCTTGTGTTGTGCAGGGCCTTAAAACTTGGATACCTCACACAAGATTTGATTGATGACTATGAGCCTGCTTTAATGTTTACAATTCCAAGGCTAGCCATTGTATGGTAGGTAAATATTTAATGTCTTTTTGAAGTGCTGGTGCGTGCAGAATGTCCTTAAATATATGGATATTTTGTCTAATGATGAAAAGCTTAGCTTGGAAACTTAATTAAATCCTTATGATGAAGGGCAGTCTATGGTGGTTCCACTGACTTATTTCTTCAGCACCATGCTTCAATGCTTGTCTTGAAGTCTGGTTTGTGACTCTATTTTACTTTAAGTGCTTGTTATTTGAACTTCTGCTTACAGTTCTAAGGTTGAACAGGTGCACTGACATGAATGGCATGTACTCTGGTCACTTTTATGACTTATCTTTAAATATAATTGTAATTTGGTCACTTTAAAAGTGTTAATGAGCCTGCCAGATAATAGGTAAATGAACAGTTTTGTGAGTTGGTTGGGTGCAGTCCTGAATTTATTCCTTTGGCCCTGCCTAGACATCTGAACAAGTGCAGGTCCTGGGTAGCTGGTAAGCTGATCTTGATAATCCTCTCAGCTGTCTTCACACTTTGGCCTTGTGCTCAGTGATAAAGCAGCTTCCGTACCATACTGTGAGGTTTTGTCAGGATGCTTTCTACTGTACCTCTATAGAAGGTTTTGAGAACTGTTGAAGGCATGTTTACTGTCCTCAACCTTCCCAAAAAGTGCAGCCTCTGATGTACCTTCCTGACAATGGCATTTGTATTGGTAGACCATGACAAGTCCTCATGAATATGCAGCCCCAGAAACTTTGTGCTTCCCACTCTCTCCACTTTTTCTCCATTGATGATGAGGAGAATGTTCCTTTTGTTTTTTTCCTGTAGTCAACAATTATTTCCTTTGTCTTGTTCACATTTAGTGCTAAGTTGTTACTGTCACACCAGGTAATCGGTTGTTTCATCTCAAATCTGTAAGCTGCCTCATCATTGTTGCTGATGAGGCCCACCACTATTTGTATCATCAGCAAACTTGATATTGTGGTTACTGTTGTACCTTCCTGTGCAGTCTTGTGCTAGCAGGGTGAACAGAAAGGGACTCAGTACATAGCCTTGAGGAACTGCAGTTTTCAGAGTGATGCTATCCAAGGAGTTATTTCCTATGCACACATTCTGAGGTGTGTCCATGAGAAAGTCCAGAATCCATTTGCAAAAGTGGTGTGTTGATGACTAGTTGAAGGAGCTTCCTTACCAGTTGTATAATGATGACTGTTTTAAAAGCAGAGCTGAAGTCAATGAATAGTAACATCATGTAGCTGTTTTTACTTTCTAGATGGTCCAGCAATGTCAAGTGCCAGTGCTATGGTGTCCACAGTGGAGCGGTTTGCTTAGTATGCAAACTGCAGCAGGTCATGATCCGCAGGTAACTTAGATATTATTGCATCTTTGACCAGCTTCCCAAAGCTCTTCCTCACAATGGAAGTTAGGACTACAGGGTAGTAGTCATTGAGATATAATTGAATTGCAGTCTCTGTGTACTCGCCCAAGGATGTTGTCAGGCCCAGCTGCTTTTCTCGGGTTAACCCTGCACAATGTCCTCTGGACCTCGGCTAGGTTGAGGGTGAGAGTCACTTTGTTTTGACTGGTAGGCATTGTCTTTGCTGTTTTGTTCCCTTCTTCGAATCTACTGAAGTAGACATTGAGCATGTTAAGGAATTCCTTGTTGTCCTCACAATGTGAAGATAAGGGCCTGCAGTCTGTTTGTTGGATACCTTGTAATAAGCACCTGGAGTCTTTTTGGTCAGAGAAGTAGCTCTGGATCTTCCTACCGTAGGCACATTTTGCTTCTGTCACGCCTTTTTTCAGATTTGCTCTGGCTGTTCTGAGTGCATCCTTGTCTCCAAACATAAAGGCTGCATTCCTTGCTTTCAGGAGCTCATACACCTTGCTAGTCAACCAGGGTTTTTGGTTTAATCAACGCACTATCCGTCATCGGTACATTTTTGCCTCTAAATATTTTGGTTCTCAGTTTAATTATCCTGAAGTGACGTCAGTTAGCCATCCGACTACCGGAATTTCAAAAAAACACAAAGATAAAGACAGAGACAGGCTGTTAAGGTCCAAAACTGCCGACGATGCTTCTCCTAAGCCATTCGCCAGTTCGCCGGTTTTCATTAAGGTGCTTTCGCAGCCCGATACTTCTGACTCGCAGGCCTCTACTGAGACCCATTCGGAGTCCGGTATGCCGCGAGATACTTCAAATATGGAAACCGCAGATGTCTTTACCTTGGATGGGTCCAGAGCCGCTGTGCAGGCACTGGCTTCTGAGGGTGTATTCAGGCCTACAGACTTGCATAGCAAACCAATTCCACCTTCAGTACTAAGGCCTAAATCTCGATCTGTCGAAAAAAATGGCGCCCAGGCCACATGTTCAGGCCCCTATGCCTAACCCCCCCCCCCCCTTCTAAGAGGCCTAGGCCTGAGCTTGACTGTGAATCTTCTAATCAGGATTCTATTTCTTCTGACTCTTCTAATGACCTGTATTCGTCCATACCTACTTATGAGGATTCTGATGCAGAGGATTCCATTCCCTCTGCTTCCCCCCCTGAGGATTTCTCTTTTGGTGAAACTTTACATACCTTACAGGAGCATTTACACTGGGAAAGTCAGGATTTCTCTGATTCAAAAAAGAGGCTTAGGGATTTTCTTTTTTTACCTCAGCATATGCCTTTGGCCATACCTCCTGTGCTAGACATTGTTGATGTCTTTTTGGGATCCAGTATGCTCCCTGATTCCCTGCCTCCAGCTCCTTGCAAACCAGACAGATACTACAGGGTTCCTGAGTCCCACAAGTTCCTTTTCAAAAATCCTATTGCAGATCCTGAAACCATTTCTCAAGGGCCTAAGAGCATTAAGGTTTCTCCTGCTAAAAATCGTACCCCTTCTGATAGAGAATCCAGGGCGCTGGATATATGGGGTAAAAAGGTTTATACTTCTGCAACCTTTGCCATCAGGGCTTTAAACTGCCAATTTCATATGTTAAAGTATCAACAGCATATTACTGGACTGCTTAAACAGAAAATTATGTTGATTTCTGACAGTGTGGAAAATAAATATTTACAGCATTTATTGCATTCTGCTGAACAAGTTGGAAAACATACTTTGCAATGTGGTTTTGATTCTTTAGAGGCCTCTTGCAGTGCTGCTGTTACTGGGTCTGTGCTTAGAAGGCATGCTTGGCTTAAGGAGCAATGTCTGCCTGATCATGTTAAAGCAAAATTGTTGGATGCTCCTTTAAATCAATAAGGCTGAAGAAGTATTAAAAAAAGATGGAAGATAAAGCTAAATCTATGTAAACTGTAAGATATTTCTTACAAGTGCAACCTCCAAGATTTAGTAGGCACTGGCCTACCAAGAATTGGTCCTTTCCAGCTCCTCTAAAGCCAAATCCAGACACACCAAAAGCACCAGGTTGTCCCAGGGGACTCTCATACCTAAGCAATGGGGGGCCTCCACTTCCAAATCTGGAAATAAGACACCCCCCTATGGTAAACAGTCTCAATTACTTTCCTTTAAAATTACCAAGCACTTACCTTTTAGTCGCTCCTTTGGGGGGAAAGATTGCTTTTCATGCAAGAAACTGGGAACTCATAACCCAGGACAAATGGGTTTTAAATATAGTGTCCCAGGGATACAGATTTCATTTCCACACGTTGCCAGCACCAAATGGGTGGCCAAACCTGCCCCCAAACCAGTGGCAGAGGCTCAAAAACAAGTACTTTCCCTCTTAAACATGGAGACTATTCAACCGGTACCAGAAGAGGAAAAGGGACAAGGTTTCTATTCCAGGCTTTTCCTGGTACCCAGAAAAGACAAATCATGGTGTCCAATTCTGGACCTGTCAACTCTAAACACCTTTCTGGAGATTCCAAAATTCAAGATGCTGACTCGTCACCAGTTACTTCCTATGCTAGGCAAAGATGCCTGGTTGGCAACTCTAGATTTAAAAGAAGCTTACCTGCGCCCAGGGTATTCACAAAGTGCCTGGCTTCAGTAATTGCATTTTGCAGGCAAAGAAATATTCAAATATATCCATACCTGGACGATTGTCTAATTCAGGCAGAAAACCAGGCCATACTCCTAAATCATCTGGCGTTTGTAAAAAGAGTTCTAATTTGTCCAGGGTTCACCGTAAATGAAAAGAAATCACAACTGGTACCCTCTCAACAGATTACATTCCTGGGTGCAAAGTTGAATGCAACTGCCCAGATGGCTTTCCTCACGCCAGAAAAGCAAATTCATTTGGTAACTTACTTCAAACAAGTGGCCACAAAAACGCTGCTATCTGCAAGACAAATACTGCAAGCCTTGGGGTTCATGGCCTTATGCATTCTTCTAATTCCATATGCAAGACTGCATATGAGGAAACTTCAGTGGTACTTAAAAAGTCTATGGAGTCAACATTGTCACAGCCTGGAAACAATGATTCCTATCATACCTTGCCTTCACCTGGAGTTCCTATGGTGGGCAGAGGCCTGCCACCAAAACAAGGGACTGCCATTCACACTACCCCCTGCCGCCCAAACCCTAACTACAGACGCATCAGACTATGCATGGGGGGCTCACCTGGCAGGGAAGTGCATTCAGGGCAAATGGATCCCAAATCAAATGCACTTACATATCAATCAAAAAGAAATGTTAGCTGTACAGAATGCTCTGACAGCCTTCAAGGACTATATTCTTCCAGGGCAACTAATGGTAAAGACGGACAACACTACGGTTATGTGGTACACAAACAAGCAAGAGGGGGGTACACATTCTTAACCCCTCTGCAGACTAGCCATGGCATTGTGGAACACGGCCTTAAGCTACCAAGTGCACCTACAAACTCAATTCCTGCCAAGAAAATTAAATATACTGGCATACAGACTAAGCAGAAATCTTATGGACCCACACGAGTGGAGACTGGAACCACGGATTTTCAACATGTTGATAAGCAAATGGGGGAGCCCAGACATAGATCTATTTGCCTCCCCCCAGAACTACTAGTTGGACAAATTTTGTGCAAGGCCTCCCCACAAAAAAGCCTGGAAAGTGGATGCTCTGTCCTTCAGCTGGAAAAACCTATTAGTCTACGCCTTTCCCCCTCTGCTTCTACTCTGTAAAATTATGTTAAAAGTCAAGCAGGACAAACCAAGAATGATTTTGATTGCTCCAGACTGGCCACGCCAACACTGGTACCCACTCCTGCGCAGTATGTCACAAATATCTCCATGGCACCTGCCTCAGACACCTTCCTTACTGTCTCAGCAGGAAAACCAAATTCTGCACCCTCAGCTCCCTACATTGAACCTTGCAGCTTGGCTAATCACTTAAATTTGCCCTTAGCATCCCTCGGCAAACCTGTGATGGATGTCATCTCGGAGGCGAGAAGACCTAGTACTAGAAAATCATATGCTGACAAATGGAAAAGATTCTATGCTTGAAATCAATCTCAAGGAATGAGCACAGCAGCGCCCAATTTACCTCAGATTTTACAATATTTAACGCGGATGCTTCACAAGGGCCTGTCTTTTTCCTCCATTAAAATCCACGCCTCAGCCATTTCAGCTCATTATAACACAGAACATCCCCTCTTCTCTCATCCTCTGCTCAAGCAGTGCCTCAGAGGGGCCAAGAACTTGAGACCACCCAGGAGAGCTCCAACCCCTGCCTGGGACCTTAACTTTGTATTGGAGAAACTCACTCTGCCTCCTTTCGAGCCAGCTGCTACTGCAGACTTAAAATTTCTTTCTTGGGAAACGGCCTTCCTTCTAGCAACCACTTCAGCTAGAAGGATATCTGAGTTACAGGCCCTTATGGCAGTGGAGCCTTTCATCATCTTTCATGCGGACAGGGTGTCACTCAGGACCAATCCATCCTTCATGCCCAAGGTGGTATCCAGTGTGGCTCTTAATCAGTCCATTCAGTTGCCAACTTTCTTTCCCAATCCACAGACCAAAGGGGAACGGATTCTGCATTCATTGGATGTGCACAGACAACTGAGATTCTACTTGGACAGGACTAAAACTCGAAGAAAATCTGAACAACTGCTGGTAGCATTTGCTGCAGGAGCAGAGGGAAAGGCTATTTCAAAACAAACCATTTCTAAATGGATAAGCAATTGCATTCATTTCTGCTATAAGCACCATGGAAAGCCTATCCCCCAGGGGATCAGATCTCATTCCACCAGGGCTGCATCTACTTCTGCAGCCTTTCCCAGAGGTGTTCATACCAGGGATATTCTAGAAGCTGCTACCTGGAGTTCAGTTCATACTTAGACCAAGTATTATCATCTACCAATTTTCTCTAAATCCAGAGCTGGCTTTGCCACTGCTGTCTTGCAGGGCCTTATAGCTGTCCCTAATGCTGTATAAATCCATCCTCCCAACCATAGCTTTGTGAATCTACCCAAATGTAATGACTGCAACAGTGAAACACGAAGAACATAGTACAGTTGTGTACACTTACCATAAATGTAGATGTTCGAGTGTATTCACTGTTGCAGTCCTGGTTACCTTCCCTCCAGCCCCCTGTTTTTCTCTGACTATACCTCTACTTTCTGTTACTATGCTTAAAAGCCTTTTTGGTGTATTTGCTTTTGGTTGGAGGTATATTGCTGTAATTTAAATTGTATATTTTGCTCCCCTTTCGGGGGGGGGGGGGCACCTGACATTTGGGGCAAGAAAAACTGAGGTAATGACGTCGGCTGCATGTTTTATACCCCTGACGACCTGACATCATGGAAGAAGGGACAGCAACCAACGCAGGACCCAAGACTTTGTTAATCAGACCGACTGAGGGCAACCTGCCAGCAGATTACCCCAAATGTAATGAGTGCAACAGTGAATACACTCAAACATCTACATTTATGGTAAGTGTACACAGCTGTACTTTCTTGCATAACTGTTGCATGTTTGTTCACATTTGTATGGTCCCACTCACTGCTGTGTATGCTGTCATTTTACTCTGTAGTTTCTTTGTATCATAGGAAGACTGCAGACATAGACACCTGCTATGAGCAGGCTATAAGAGTACATATGCCCCATGCTACTGTACCGTCTCACTTTCTGCATGTTACTCTCAATTGCTAAAGAAGATTGTTTGCTTGTGGGACAATAGATGCTGCACAGTCAGTCCTGTCTGCTAACTTCCCTCTTTGCATGGCAGCATTATTGTATTAATTTAAAAAAGAGTATGGTTCATAGTAAGGTTCATAGGTTCATAAAAAAGAGTATGCCTAATATTTGAGTAGCTTCAGATGTCATGTGGTAAAAAATGACAAGGTGATTGTGAGAGACATGGGTTAAAAGTGTAGTCTAAAAAGTCACCATGAATGCTTGGAATCGGGACTTGAACAAGGGCTGTTTATTAATTAGTTGGGGAAAAAGGCAGATTAAATACATCAATGTTTTTCACCTGACAGCACACCAAACTAATTTTAAGTATTTGGGATATCCCTTCTGATTAATTTGATTGTGTGTATGTAGACACTTTAATAAAGCCAGTGTGTGTTGGTAATTTGTATTAGTAAACTAATCAGCCACTTTTTTTTGGACCTGCATGACCATTAAACTTCTCAACCCATTTGTTTCCTTTTAGTCATTTAGACTTATCACCTCGATGAAGAAGTTTTCTTCTTTAAGGGGGAGGGGAGTATTTTTGTTAAATTGCCTAGGCTGGTTATGTAACAAGTTTTGATGATTCATCATTCATAAGAATAACCACTCTACTGACAGCTGATGTGCTTGGTCAACAACGCTCCCTTATTAGTGTGATGTGTGTTTGAGCCATGGTTTGCCGAAAGTTGAGAGTTTAACCAAATCCAGCTTGTGTTAAAACCACAAATCAGCATGTCCATAAACAAAACCAGCAGCTAAAAACCACTAGCAACACCACTGAAGAAATGTTTGTTTTTATTAAAAGCTTTTCTCCACTTCCATTACAGACTTCAGAATAATCGACAGTGTTTGAATGTTTCATAAATACTGTTTCAAAGATCATTTGACTAAAGCCATGCAATTAAAGTAATATAACTGTGACACATTCCAAAATAATTATGAACACTGACCATCTAAATTATATCAAAGTAAAAAAAATGTAAAGATCTCACCGTGTAAAATAAAGCAAGACCTCAAACTTGGTTCATAGGTGTTTATTAGTCTAATGACCACAAGGGCCTTTTTCAGCCTAGCCATGCATCCCAAATCTCTGACAAGTTCTGATACCTTTGATAAGTGTAAGCATGGTCCTGGGAGATGAACCATTTACAGGTTACGTGTGTGCATTAGAGACATAATGTTTGTCCTGGAAGACCTTTTTCCTAGGTCCCATTACATCAGCTAGATGAATATCTGAGCTCAAGGCCCTTTTCACCCAAGCCTTCTTCCCTGATATTTCATGAAGATAGGGTGTCTTTATGTACTAACTCATCCTTTTTACCTAAGATGACTTCTGAGTCTAACATTAAGCAGGTCATTAACCTTCTGTTTTTCTTCCTAACACTTTCCAGTAAAGGCAAATTTATACTGCATCTTTCGGATGTACATAGGCACATTGGGCATGGCAGTTTCCAAAGTGACTTCAGCCGTATGGTTGATTGATTGCATGTACTTCCTCTGTAAACAGAGGGGTTTGCTTTGCCTAATCTGCTAAGAGCACATTCAACAAGGTCTATGGCGACCTCTTCAGCTTTTTGGTCAAGAGCTTCAATAGATGACATCTGTGCAACTGCCACGTGGTCCAGTGCTCATATCTTTGTCGCACTTTACAAATTGGATTTGATTTTAGGAATAGAGCCACAGTGCTCTGAAATATCCTTCCATGAGGATGACCCAAGGTTAATCTAGCTGGGTACTCTGTCCCATCAGTTGAGGAACGAATGAAAATGACAGCATTATTCTAAAGGGGTGCTGTATTTTTTAAGCATGGAAGGAGATGGTCAATAAACCATGCTGCTTTGCAAGGGATAGTCTGCAGCTCTCTCCTCTAGGCTTTTGAATATTAACCAAAACATTGTCCTTCCTCATAGTGCTGTTTTTAGGCAGTGCCAGACTGAATGTGCGTCTGACATAGCAAATCAGAGCCAAGAAAATGTAAAGGTTCAATGCTAAGAGTCTAAACAAAAAGCTCCACTCCCTACAAGCTGTCCTCACCCTAGAGAATGCTGACATCTGTGTGGTTACTGAGACATGGTTTAAAGCTGCAGAGAGCACACTGGCAGTACAAGGCTGTAGTGCCTTCCGTACATTCCGACCAGTTACTGCACAGGGACTAAAGGTGGAGGTACCTTACTTTACATCAAAAATAAATCTACCTCATGGATGGTCAAACAGAACAAATGTACTTGAGCTTCTCAACGTTTAAATCCTCATAGGCAAAATCCCATAGCTCTTCCTTGCAAGCAGTAGGTCCCCTTCTATGACCCAGGAAACCCTTAACATGTATTTAAATTTATTGGAAACACTACCCATCCAACCCAATGCCATATTCATGGGCAACTTTAATTACCACACTATTAACTGGGAATCGTATACAACACCAAATGTACAGGCACAGAGATTCCTGGATTTTGTAAAACAAACTCCCTGGAACATATTGTCAATACACCAACCTGGGGTGCAAACATACTGGATCTGGTCCTCACTAATATGGGAGAGTGCTGCACACCCCCCCTAGTATAATGTCTTCTCTGGTAAGGTCAGACCACAGAATGGGTCTCCTTTTGAAGTAAAAATAAAACCTGGAACCCACAGCTAACCCTGGAATATTCAGGAAATACTTTAAGGCTAACTTTCTACAAATGAGTGATAATCTGGCAAATTTTCAAGCCCCCATAAACCCTGAGAACCCTGCTGCCTACTCGGAACTATTCACAAAAACCCTATACAAGCATGTTTATAGCTACATAGGGTGGTACAGTGGTGCAGCAGTTAACATTGTCGCCTCACAGCAAGAGGTTCTCCAGTTCAGTTCTCAGCTGGGGTGGGTTCTGAATGTCCTCCCTGCATTCACATGAGTTTCCTCTGGGTACTCCGGTTTCCTCCCTCATTTCAAAGACATGTATCTGGAGCGTTTCTCCCCAGACCTCCGCTGAAAATAGGCTCTGTCCTCGTACGATTTTCCAGGTCAACAAATGTTAAATAAACACAGAGGCAGTTGTACCCACCAGGAAGAAGTATAGAATTAACTCAAAAAACAACCCACCCCGCTGGAATCACATCAATAGACTGTATAACAGAAGAAGAAAATCATGGCAACTATTAGGAGGTAGCACACAGCAGGGTAAAAGTACTCTCATCAAGCTAAGCAAACAACTCAGAGGATAAATAGTCTACCAAAGCTAAATTTGAGGTAAATTTGGCCTCCCAGACCAAGGACAGCTACAAGGCATTCTTTATGTCCACAACCTCAAAGGCAACACACAGTTGTGTGCAGAGCTCATTGTTTGTGTGCAGAGCTCATTGTTCGTGGAGCCACTTATAGTGAGCCACAGAATATAGCAAACCTATTGGCTGATAAATTCACCTCCAACTTTACCCTTCTGCCCCCCCCCAACCTTCCCTCGGGAAATGCCATCAAATATAACTCCCCCTGCTATCACTAGAGAGCAGGTCCTTAATGCTCTCTCTAAGGCCAAGAACACTGCATCACTGAGCCCAGACAATATTCCAGGATGCCTTCTAAACGGCATGAAACATGATCTATCAGGCCTTCTGGAATTGCTTTAACTGTAGTCTCCAAACAGGCTTCATGCCTCAAGAATGGAGAACAGCAACAGTCATCTCTCTACACAAAGGTGAGCCATCTACAGACCCTGGAAACTACAGACCCATAAGTCTTACTAGTCTCGTACTCAAAGCCATGCAACGAATTATCATGGAAATGATTAGTAATGGCATAGGAAACCTCTAGACACTGGACCAAACCCAGTTTGGTTCCATCATGAGCAGGCCATGCCTACTCAACCTGATGGAAAAAGTCACCAAAGCAATGCATGAGGGCAAAATGGTTCACACTACCTACCTTAACCTGGCCAAGGTATATGACACAATAATCCACTGGGGCATTGTTGACAAACTCAAGAGGTTAGGTATAAACCCTTATGCTTAAAAATGACAACTGTCAAGAAAGCCACGGCTAGACCACAAAGTATACGCCAGTTGCTTTTAATCCAATGCACACTTTTGTTCGGCTCTCTGGTCAAAGTTCTTCAGACAATAGAAAAAGTAAACTAAAACCATTACATTTAAAAGCATGTCAAATAGGGTCATATGTTTCAGAAACACCTATAGCAATATACAAACTCACAGTGATCAAACCAAATCAGCCCCATACATACATTCATTGCATAACTGACAGAGAGTAGCCGGATAAGTCAAAACTCACTTCCTTTGTTTTAACAATGGTCTTATTAAAATAAACATTTAAAAACCTTGGCTAATTGCATCAGGAATATATCAGGCACGAATGGGATGAATGAAAACACATTGCCTTGTATCATTTCACAAAGACGAATCCCATATGCAAACAGTTGCAGTAGCGCTATGTGATAGGTATTACATATCCTTTTCATTACTCTACATTTTCAACTTAGTCCCTTCATAGCTTTGTTCAGGACCAAATAAAATAGATAGGTTGCCCTTACCTTAGTATAGCTTCATTTTCAGAAGGAATTACACGAGACAGCAAGTCGCAAAGGTAAAAGGCAATCCATCCAACCCTCCAGCAACAAACGTACCCGCAAGTCTGTCGTCACAAGACACCACCGTCTAAAACTCACTCGTAACTGAGTGAATGGGCTGCATTGGTAGCTGGCTTGCTGATCACTACTTTTCATGCTAAGATGACGTAGCCTTACATTTGAAAATAAAATCAAATACCATTACCATTTAGGTGTACAAGTAACAGTGGTAGATGATACCACTGAAAATAGATAGCACTGCTAAATATTTTATGATAGACCAGGTGGAGCTTTATGGAAACATCAGTTGAGGCATGAAAGTCAATGGGAAATGGATGAAGGTCTCTCCGAACACCATTATATTGGGCGACTTCAACTACCCAAACATAGATTGGGAGCATTACTCTAGCTCCAACACCCTTGCCCAAAGGTTCCTAGAATTCATAAACTCAAATGCTATGGAACAACTTGTTACCACTTCCACAAGAGGGGAAAAAATACTGGACCTGATCATCACCAACATGGGGACTCTATGCTCCAGACCAGAAGTGTATCCCTCACTGGTAAGATCAGACCATAAACTGATATCACTGGATATTCACATCCCGACCCCACCCCCTGCCCAGAAAACCACAGTGAAAAACTTCTCTAAAGCAAATTTCACACTCCGAGGTGGAATCCTTCAAAGCCCCCGGGCCTGTGGAAAATACGGCCCAGACCGCAGAATCCTTTATAAATGCATTCTATGAACACCTTCAGGACTGCATGGATCATGCAATCCCAAATAAAACCAAGACCCAATCCTCCAAAGGCAGACGACCTGTCTGGTGGACCCCAGCCATAAACAAACTATACAATAGAAGGAGGAAGCTACTACATGATAGAGCAAAATCCCAAAAAGGGAAGGCATCTCTGATCAGTATTAGCAAAAAACTAAGGGCACTCATAAAATCGTCAAAGGCCAGCTTCGAGAGAAAAATTGCACAGGACACTAAGAATAATCACAAGGCTTTCTTTAGTTATGTTAGGAACCTGGGTAGGAATTCCCAGATATGCTCAGAATTAGTCCAAAATGACAAAAAATACACTGATCCCACAGACATTGCCAACATCCTAGCTGACAGGTTCAGCGCAAACTTCTCCCCCCTCCCCACCAAAAGGGCAAATATCTATCCCAGCAGAGTGCTGCCCCCCTGACATCTCAGATGCTCAGGTGGGAGCCGCCCTCTCCAAAGCAAAAAACACAGCATCAATGGGACCAGACGGTGTCCCAGGCTGCGCCCTACATGAACTCCAAGAAGAGCTAAACCCAAACATAAAACTACTGTTCAATCTCAGCCTTACTACAGGATATGTACCCAAAGAGTGGCGTACAGCAACAGTGGTCCCTCTCCACAAAGGTGGTGCCTCAACGGACCCTGGAAACTATCGCCCCATAAGCCTGACTAGCTTGGTCTGCAAAGCTATGGAAAGGATCATCATGGACCTCATAAATAAAGATATTGGGGACCTACAGACACTGGATCCTACCCAGTTTGGCTTTAAGGGCAGATCTTGCCTCTTAAACCTGGTTGACTTCTTTGAAATAGTCACCAAGGCCATTGACGAAGGGAAGGTGGTCCACACAGCCTATCTGGACCTCGCAAAAGCCTTCGATACAATACCCCACTCGGGCATTATAGATAAGCTCACCAGCTTAAATATAAACCCCTATGTCACTAGATGGGTTGCAAACTGGCTCAAGGACAGAACCCACATGGTTAGAATTGCTGGAGCCATGTCAAACTCCAAACCAGTTACAAGTGGCGTCCCACAAGGCTCAGTCCTGGGACCTCTCTTGTTTGGTATATATTTCTCGGAGGTACAGGCCAACACGGAAGAACTGTGGCTGACCAAGTTCGCAGATGACTGCAAACTGGGCGCCATAATCGACTCTCCAGCCGACACAAGCATCCTCCAAAAGGGCCTCATAGAAACAGACAACTGGTGCCAGAGCCATGGCCTCAAGCTAAACGCCAAAAGTGTATAGTCATCCCCTTTGGCAAAACAAAGTGCCCACAAATTACCACATAGGTGGTAATCCATTAAGTACAGAAGAAGTAATTAGGGACCTGGGGACCCAAGTTGATAGCAATCTCTCATTTGACAACCACGTGGCCAAAGTGGTTAGAAAAACATTTTATATAGCCCACCTAATCATGAAGGGATTCACATCTAGATTAGGGGAGGTCATCGTGCCTCTTTACTCATCCCTCATCAGGCCCATAATTGAGTACAATGCCCTTTTTGGGATGTACCTTACCAAACACATGCAGCAACTGGAAAGACCCCAAAAGTACCTCACCAAGAGGATCAAAGGGCTCAAACAGATGCCATATGCTGCCCGGTTAAAGAAACTCCAGCTCTACTCAGTGGCATACCGCCTGCTCAGAGGTGACCTGTGCCTGACGTATAAGGCCATGTCCAACCCGGAATTAAGGGACATGCTGCACCTCAAAAAATCCAAATCCCATCGAGCTACACGCTCGCGAGACTTGAACCTCAGCACTGAAATAAATAGGACATGCTGGAGGGACAGATTCATAACCCAGAGACTCCCTTCACTCTGGAATAAAATCCCAGTCCAGGTTAGGCAGAGTCCCTCAGTGACTCTTTTCAAGAGGAATCTTGATGAGTGGATGGGAGATCGTAGGTTTACCCCGGGTATCACTTCTGTGTCACTGTTAGACAGAGGCACAGTATACTAACCTCGAAAAAGGGCATAGCAAAATTAATTTAAAATGGGTGGCGAAAGCCAAACATACTCTGGCTAGGCTTATAAATGCCCTAGGGCAGATAGCCTAGTATGAACCTATGAACCTATGAAAAACAAAAACCACTATACATATTTGTACTACACAGTTAACAATCATACTGGGGCATTTATATGGTGCCAATGCCCCAATATAGCGGTACCATCTATTTTTATTTTATTTTTTTATTTTTGAAGATGTGAAGCGGAGTTTCTCCCTAACCCAATTCAAGTGTAACTTGAACAGTTGTATGGGGAACATGGAATTCATCCTTTGTTTGGCACCTGTGTGTCTAATGGGTACAGGCAGCCTGCAAATGGTTCATCTTCTAGGCCCCTGCTTTTAAATGGTTCATCTCCCAAGCCCCTGGTTACATTTATCAAAGGTTACCAGAACTTGTCAGAGATTTTGGTATACATGGCTAGGCCTAAAAAAGCCCTTGTGATTGTTAGCCTGGTTAAACATCTATGAACCCATTGGATACAAAAGTTATATATTTACCATAACAATGGATCTGTGTTGTCCATTTTCATTCTTTCTCAACTTCCCATCCTCCTAACCCCCTTCCTTTCTTTCTGGAGGACACCTAAGGGAATTTTCTTGGGAGCCCATTATTCCGTGTTTGAGCTCCAGTTTTATCTCCGCCGTTTCCTCTCAATTGATTCTCTATAGAATAAACTATTTTTTTCTGGGGAAAGCCAACTTGATCTGAGGTATGTTAGGTTTGTAGGGGGGAGCTTGAGAGTTGGATAAATGAATCTAGTGAAAGTGGCCTAGCTGGTTCTGAGGTCAGATCAGAGACCCATCCAATGAGGAAACATGAAAATGGACAACACAGATCCATCATTATGGTGAATGCATAACTTTTATTTTTGTTTATAATGTTTGCACTTAGTCATATAAAAGTTGTTTAGCACTTTTGAATAAACAAATCAAATCAATTTCCAGTGCCATATATTTTCCAGTCTTTAGTAATAATACCCTAAAACATTCCATCCCAACAGTGTTGAGAGATAATTGTGTATAGTTCACTTATATCAGCAGAGTATTCTTGTTGAAGGTGATTTTTCACTTATTTGATCTAAAAAAAAAAAAGATAATTGTGTATAGTTTACTTATATTAGAAGAGTATTCTTGTTGAAGGTGATTTTTTTACTTATTTGATCTAAAAAAAAAAAAAGTCAGGAGCTTTTCAGAACAGTTGATGACAGATCTAAAATTCCTTTTAAATTATCTGTATAAACTGTTATCTTTAAACTTTTTGTTGAAATAATAGGGTGAAAAGTAGATCTTGTACTTTTGTGTAGCTTGGAATTTCCACACAAAATCAGGAATAACCTGATAATCTGCCTTTAAAAAAATTGTAAACCATATTGCTTATGTTTCTGTACGTAAATCAAATAAATGCACATTGATTTAATTGTGTTTTAAATAACTCTTTCGTAGAACTTGTAACATGAAAAGTATCATTCAGTAACAAAGTTTGCATCTTGGACATACAGTCAACATAATCCGCAGTAGCACTAGCACTACATCTGTTTCTGGTTTCATAATCCTGCTAGTTTTATCAGAACTTGAAGCATTCAGCAGTTCCACTTTCTCATTAGTCAAATTGTAATACCTGTAGAAGGACTTTTGTTGAGAACTATCTGTCTTTCTCGCAAAATGTTTTCAATAAAACTGAAGTCTGCTGCAGGGGTGGGTAATATGTAGATCATTTACGAAGACTTTCATTGAGGTACATTGTGAACAGCAGTATTAAATAACTGAAAATTCATTTTACAAATATTGAGTCAAAATCCACCATAGTAATTGGTTTGTATAGTACACATTAAAACCCTTATTAGAATAAATTTATATGAATGTTACAAATTTCAGAAGCTTCTGAGCCCCCCAAGCCTTTCTGTGTTGGAGGGAAGCATTCTAGCTTATCAGTTGGAGTGGTAAGCAATAGGTAACCTGTCTACCACATGAGTGGTTCTGGCCCAGAAATTGTAGTTAATGGCCGTTTGGGCAATCTCTTCCATCTCTCTCAACTTTCTGATTTGAAAGCCTACATTTGCACTTGTTTCTGTCCTGTAACACGTCTAGTGCAGATACAGATTCTTAGTTTTAGCACTTAAATTTGCGTATTCATGCTCAGCACTTCAGAACTTGTAAGCAGTAAATAAGCTGCTAATTACTTTAGCACTCAATCTTCCTCATTATCTAAAGGAAAACAGTTTTTGTACTTACTTTTCTCACTTGCTTAGAGAAAACCAGCTCTTTTACTCACTTTCCTGACTTATCTAGAGGAAAATAGTTTTTTATTCAGGCATGTCCAAGGGTCAGCTCCCAGTGTTCTCTCCTGTCTATCTGATGAATCTGGGCATCTTGAGGCAATGTAGAAATTGCCTCAGGTACACAGACAACCCTCTCCTCCTATCACCCAACACTACAACCTGTGAAAGATGCACTTATATAGCCAAACTGGGAGGTAAAGCTCTCTCCAACCAAGACTGAACTTGACAGTCATGAGGAGAAGGTAAACATTTGCACCACACCACACTCATCACATAGCCTCACTAAATCTACACCACCAAAATCCACACATAGTAGCAGAAAAACATTCGCAGTGGCTCTCAATAATAATCTGTCTAAGCAACAGAGACCTCCAAAGCAGAAACACAAGCAACCTCCATCCCCCAACACATCCCAAATGACACGTAGCCCACAGACTCAGTGTGCCACTCAACCACAGCCAATAAGGCAAAACAACGTACCCAACACACTAGTCATAGGTGACTCTATAGTCAGGCACACTGATATCCCACTCACCAGGTTAAACAAGGAGAAGGTTACTGTCAGCTGCCTGTCAGGTGCCAGGATCCGCCACATAACCCACACACTCAGGTCACTCCACAACAAGTACAAAAATGAGACTGTGATTGTCCATGTTGGTGTGAATGACCTGAGACGTACCTCCCTGGACTACATAAAAAGAGACATGGAAGAGCTCTCCGATCTTGTAGCCCAGGCAAGTATGACCCTAGCCCAGAATGATACCACAGTACAAGGACAAAAATGATTGACTTCAACAATTGGCTAAGCTTCTGGTGTCATTCTAAGGGGATCCAGTATCTGGGATGACATGGTCGACAGATCACAATGCTTTGCCACAGATGGCCTGCACCTATTGCCCCTAGGATTCCGGATACTGGCTAAGGCTGTTGCTGCCCCTATAGTGCCTTTTTTAGGCAAGGTGCAAATAACAAATTCACCACCATAACAGGAACAGGCAAGCAAAAACTGAGGGTAATGCTACACACACTGCTAGAAGTCGAAATTTCAAAATGCACTCACTCGAGGCACTCCTTATAATGGAGAACATCGATATCTGTGCAGTGACTGAGACCTGGTTCAAGGCTCCAGAGAGCACCCCTGCACTACCAGGCTATAACTCATACCACACTTTTCGGCCATATAACCTGGACCAAAACACCAAAGGCGGAGGTGTGTCCATATTCATTAAGGATATCCACACCTCCAGGCTAGTTGCTCAGCATAATGCATCCGAGGTTATCCAAGTGCAACTAACTCTGGGAAAAACTGCAATCCACATTGTAGCTTGCTACAGGTCCCCCACCATGTCCCAGGATTCCCACTCCTCTTTTCTTGATGTACTGGAAAATATTAGGGTTCAACCAAACACCCTAATAATGGGTGACTTCAACTACCCCACCATTAACTGGAAAAACTACTCGTGTACCAACTCCATAGCTCAACGCTTTCTGGAATTCATAAACTCCAATGCCCTGGATCAACTTATCCACACCCCCACCAGGGTCAGCAATGTCCTAGACCTAGTCATTACCAACATGAGTGACCGGTGTTCCACACCTGAAGTCAACTCCTCGTTGGTCCGATCCAACCATAAACTAATCACCCTTGATATCCACATCCTGCCCCCACCCCCCATTAAGGAAACCACAGTAAAAAAGCCATCTTCATGCTTCTTAAGACAGAAGTGGTGAACTTCATGACACCCATGCAGATGGACAATACAGTTACAACTGCTGAATCCTACACAAATGCGCTCTATAAGCACTTACACGAGTGCATGTATCGTGCTATCCCAAACGGAACCAAAATGCTATCCTCCAAAAAAAGGAAGCCAATCTGGTGGTCCCCTGACATAAACAAACTGTACAACAGAAGGAAGAAACTGTTGCAAAAGAGAGTAAAATCCCATGAGTGGAGGAGCTCCCTGGTCAGCCTCAGTAAGAAGCTGAGATCCACTTATAAAATCCTTCAAAGCTAGCTACGAAAACAAAATCTCCACTAATTCCAAGGACAACCACAAAGCATTCTATAGCTTTGTCAAGAATCTCGATGGCCATACCCAGATCTGCTCTGAATTACAGCACAAAGGCATGAAAATTACAGAACCAACTGATACTGCCAGCATCCTGGCAGATAGGTTCAGTGCAAACTTTACCCCCCTCTCACCCCCTAAAGGGCCCTTATCTATACAGGAAGAATGCAGAGTCCCTGTAATCACAACTATGCAGGTAAAAACTGCACACTCTAAAGCCAAAAACACAGCATCCATGGGACCGGACAACATCCCAGGCTGCATTTTACACGAACTTCAGAACAAACTGGCTTCCCACTTAAGCACCATGTTCAATAATAGCCTCACATCAGGCTTTGTGCCCACTGAACAGCGCACAGCAACAGTTATCCATCTCCACAAAGGGGGAGCCAACACTGATGCCGGGAACTATCGACCTATTAGCCTAACGAGCCTGGTCTGCAAGGCCATGGCACGTATCATCATGGAACTCATAAACAAAGACATTGGTAACCTCCAGACTCTGGATCCCACCCAGTTCAGGTTTGTGAAAGAAAGATCATGCCTCCTGAACCTGATCGACGACTTTGAGGCAGTCACCAAAGCCGTAGATGAGGGTAAGGTGGTTCACACAGCCTATCTTGACCTCGCCAAGGCTTTTGACACCATCCCCCATTCTAGAATTACAGCTAAACTAGGTATAAATCCCTACGTCACAAGATAGGTTGCCAACTGGCTCACTGACAGAACCCACACTAAAAGTTGCAGACTCCAAATCTGACCTCAAAGCAGTGACAAGTCGAGTACCACAGGGTTCCGTCCTGGGACCTCTCCTGTGTGGTATCTACTTCTCTGAAGTACAGGCTAACACAGAAGGCCTCTGGCTAATGAAGTTCGCAGATGTCTGCAAACTAGGAGCCATAGTCAAGTCCCCAAATGATGTGGACATCATACAGAAGGGCCTCGCTGAAACAGATGCCTGGTGTCAGAGCCATGGCCTCAAGCTCAATGCCAAAAAGTGCAGTGTCATCCCCATTGGTAAAAACTCTGTACCCATGAACTACCACATAGGCAGCAATCTACTTAACACCGAATGCGTGATGAGACCTTGAGACCCAGGCGGACAGACTCTCCTTTGATAGTTACATCGCCACAGTAGTCAGTAAGTCCTTCTACGTGGCACACCTCATCATAAAAGGGTTCTCATCCAGGAAAAAAGAGGTCATTGTTCCCCTCTACTCGACACTCATAGGTTCATAGGTTCATAGGTTCATACTAGGCTATCTGCCCGAGGGCATTTACAAGCCTAGCCCATAGTTTTGTGGCTTACGCCACCCCTTTAGTATGGGGAACTATACCCATTATTTTGCTGTGCCTCTGTTGAGCAGTGACACTGAGGTAATCCCTGGGGTATATCTGCGATCTCCCATCCATTGGTCAAGATTTCTCTTGAACAAGGCCAGCGAGGTGCTCTGCCTCACATATACCGGGATTTTATTCCACAGCATAGGGAGTCTTTGGGTGATGAATCTATCCCTCCAGCGTCCTATTAATGGCCGTGTCGAGGTTTAAGTCTCCGCCCTTGTGGCTCTGACGGATCTAGATTTTTGAGGTGAAGCATATTCATCAAATCTGGGTTTGACATGGCCTTGTATGTTAGGCAAAGGTCACCTCTGAGCAAGCGTGGCGACTGAATAGAGCTGGAGTTCTTTCAGTCGGGCAGCATAGGACAGATGTTTGAGACCCTTTATCCTTTTGGTGAGGAACTTTTGTGGCCTCTCCAGCTGCTGCAAGTGTCGGGTCAGATACATTCCGAATGGGGCATTGTACTCAATCATTGGTCTGATGAGTGATGAGTATAGGGAGACTATGACCTCCCTTGATCTAGATGAGAATCCCTTCATGATAAGGTGGGCAATGTAGAAGGTCTTCCTAACTACTTTAGCTACATGGGTGTCGAATGACAGACTACTATCAACCTGGGTCCCCAGGTCCCTGATAACTTCTTCTATGCTCAGTGGATTGCCACCTATTTGGTAGCTAGGGGTAACCTTGTTTTTCCCGAAGGGTATGACTATGCATTTTTGGCATTTAACTTTAGGCCATGGCTCTGGCACCAGTTATCCGTTTCTGTGAGACCCTTCTGAAGGATATCTGTGTCAGATGTGTTTTCTACTATGGCCCAGTTTGCAGTCATCTGCAAACTTTGTCAGCCATAACCCTCCTGTGTTTGCTTGTACTTGGAAAAGTAGATGCCAAACAAGAGTGGGCCCAGGACTGAGCCCTGTGGTACACCACTTGTGACAGGCTTTGAGTCTGACATGGCGCCAGCAACTCTGACCCTGTGGGTTCTGTCACTCAGCCAGTTTGCAACCCATCTTGTGATGTATGGGTTAACATTTAAGCTGATGAGTTTTTCAATGATACCCGAGTGGGGTATTGTATCAAGGCCTTCGCCAGATCGAGGTAGGCTGTATGGACTGCCTTTCCTCATCAATGGCTTTGGTGACTGTTTCAAAAGTCAACCAAGTTTAGAAGGCATGATCTGCCTTTGACAAAGCCAAACTGGGATGGATCCAAAGTCTGCAAATTCCCTATGTCTTTATTTATGAGGTCCATTATGATCCTCTCCATGGCTTTGCAGATAAGGCTTGTCAAACTAATGGGCGGTAATTTCCAGGGTCGGTGGAGGCACCGCCTTTGTGAAGTGGGACCACAGTTGCAGTCGCCACTCCTGGGTGCGTATCCAGAGGTAAGACTATGATTAAACAGCTGTCCTAGCTGTGGGTTTAATTCCTCGTTGAGTTCGTGGAGCACACAGCCGGGGACACCATCAGGTCCCATCGGTGCTGTGTATTTTGATTTGGAGACAGTAGTTCTCACTTGGGCGTTGGAGATGTTTAGGGGCTGCAATCGCTTGGTATAGATATCTCTCCTTTGGGGGGGGGGGGAGAAGTTTGCACTGAACCTGTCAGCCAGTATGTTGGCAATGTCTGTAGGATCAGTAATCTTCACATCATTTTGAAGTAGTTCTGAGCATATCTGGGAGGTTCCTCCCAGGTTTCTAACATAGCTAAAGAAGGCCTTATGATTGTCTTTTGAGTCTTTAGCTATTTTTCTCTCAAAATTTGCTTTGGATGATTTTATGAGAGCTCTTAGTTTTTTACTTATAGTGATCAAGGGTGTCTTACCTTTTAAGGATTTTGCTCTATCTTGTAGTAGCTTCCTCCTTTTGTTGTAGAGTTTGTTTATGGCTGGGGTCCACCAGACTGGACGCTTGCCTTTGGTACAAAGAGTCTTTGTTTTGCTTGGGATTGCCTTATCCAGGCAGTCCTGCAGGTGCTGGTAGAAGGCATTTGTAAGTGATTCAGCGGCTTGAGTACTGTTTTCCCGCTCGGGGCCTTAAAGGAGACCACACTAGTCTTTAGAAGTGTGAAGTCGGCTTTCGAGAAGTTCTTTACTGTGGTCTTTTTATTTCAGGTGGGGTGGGATGAGGACCTCCAGCGAGATTAGTTTGTGATCTGATCTCACCAGTGAGGGTATACTTCGGTGTTGAACATTGTGCTCCCATGTTCGTGATGATGAGATCAAGTATGTTTTCTCCTCTTGTGGGGATGGTGACTAGTTGTTCCATGGCATTTGAGTTTATGAATTCCAGGAACTTTTGGGCTAGGGTGTTTGGGCTTGAGTAGTGTTCCCAGTCTATATTAGGGTAATTGAAGTCACCTAGTATGATGGTGTTTGGTGATACATTTATCCCCTCTAGTGTTTTCAGGAAGGCCATGTGAGGTTCCTGAGTTTGTGAGGGTGGCCTGTAACATGCTACAATTTGCAGAGCAGTCTTGCCTATGGTTAATTGCACCTGGATGGTCTCCGATGCATCGTGCGTTGCCACCAGTCTTGAGGTGTGGGTGTCTTTGATGAATATGGATACCCCTCCTTTCTTGGTATTGTCCGGATTTTGGGGCCGAACGCATGATAAGAGGTAAAACCTGATAGTGCTGGGGTGCTCTCAGGAGCCTTGAACCAGGTTTCTGTCACTGCACAGACATCGATGTTCTCCATACTGAGAAGGGCCTCGAGTGCGTGCATTTTGAGATTTAGACTTCTGGCATTGAGCAGCATTACCCTTAGTTTTTTCCTTTTTGTGTTCTAGGGTGGTAGGTTTAGAATTTGAGCCTTGCCTAAAAAGGCACTATGGGGTGGCAAGAGCCTTTGCCAATATCCGGAATCCCAGGGTGACAGGTGCAAGCCGCCCTTGCAGCAGCGTGGCTTGTCCAGCATGTCATCCCAGGCAGACAGACATTGGATCCCCTTTGAATGACACCAGAGTTTAAGCCAATTGTTAAAGCTGATCATCTTATCTCTGTATTGTGGCATCATTCTTGGTGAAGGTAGGATACTGCTCAAGGTCAGGGTCATACCTGCCTGGGCTACATAATCAGAGAGCTCCTCAATGTCTCTTTTCATGTAGTCCAAGGAGGTACGTCTCAGGTCGTTTACACCAGCGTGGACAATGACTGAGTCGTATTTGTACCTGCTGTTGAGAGACCTGAGTGCTTGCGTTATGTGGCAGATTCTAGCACCCGACAGGCAGCTTACTGTGACCTTCTCCTTACTCAGTCTGGTGAGCGGGACGTCAGTGTGTCTGACTATGGAGTCACCAATGACTAGTGTGTCTGGCATTGTGTTTGGCCTTAAGGGCTGTGACTGTTTGACACTCTGACTGTGAGGTCTATGTGTTGCAGGTGTTGTGTTCTGAGGTGGTGGTTGTTTGGGTGTCTGCTTTGGTGGCCTCTGCTGTTTTGGTAGATTTTTGATCAGAGCCGCCAGTATGTCTTTGTGTGTTTATGTGTATGATTTGAGGTTGTGATGGTACTATGTGAGACTGGGTCTATAGTGTGTGTGGTAATCTTCTCCTCCTGACTGGTCTTGCCAGTCCTATGTTGAGAGAGCTCAGCCTCCAGTTTGGCCGTATAGTTGCATCTCTCGCATGTATTTGTGTTTTGTGGGAGGAGGAGAGTGTTGTCTGTGTACATGAGGCAATTGTAACATTGCCTCAATATTCCCAGGTTCACCAGCTGAGCAGGAGAGGACACTAGCAACTGATCCTCGACATGCTAGAAGGACTAGACAAAAACTTTAAAAGAGATTCGGGGATGTGGGTGACCGAGAAATGGGGTTTTGCCTTTTGGGGTGCTATCTATAAGAGTGCCGTATCAAGGTAATAAGTACTGTAGGAGCAAGTGCTAGGTTTAACAGATAGAGAATAGTCTACTTAGAGTCAAGTAGAGATGATCTTTTAGGTATTAGAGAAAGTGCTAGTAACAGGGATGCTTAAAGGTAAGATTGAAAAGAATGCACTCTGCAGTGTGCACTAGAGAAGTTAGATATGAAAGTAGGTAACTTGAGTTTTACCTGTTTAAAAGTTAAGGTTTAGTGGAGAGTTACTATTTTTAAAACAGCAAGATGGACTGAAAGGGGTGGTTACTTTTGTATTTTGGTACTATGAAATACTGTAGGATGGCCAATAAATTTAAATAATTGAAGGGTGGGATTTCAAAAGTGATGGTTTTGTGATTACTCACATAAGCCAGTGAAAGTAGAGAGAAATGAGATATATGGTCAGATTAACATAAGAGGCGGGCAACTAGAAAGACAGTGGTATTTAACAAGACAACTTAAATGGGTGGGACGGAGGGAAAAATTCTGCTTGACTCAGAACAGAGAGAGCTGTGGTCTCTTTTGAAGTTTTAATATGCTGTTTAAAACAGAATGCAAGCAAAACACAAGATAAAGAAAACAAACTACAGTATTCAAAATATAGAAAGGCAGTACAGAAATACAAAAAATAACAGCAAACTAACCTTTCCTTCACAGCAAAGTGTAGCAGAGTCTGGATGAGCCTTTCTGGTAAAGCCAGACCATTCATTAGACCCATTGTAGAGTACAACGCCCCTTTTGGAATGTACCTCACAAGGCATCTGCAGCAGCTGGAAAGGCCACAGAAGTACCTCACAAAGAAGATTACTGGCCTCAAACAAATGCCCTACACTGACCGCCTCAAAAAACTCCAGCTTTACTCTGTAGCATATCGCCTACTCCGAGGTGATCTCTGCCTAACATAGAAAGCTATGTCAAACACAGAGCTGTTGGACATGCTACACCTAAAGAAATCCCAATCCCTCCAAGCTACACGCTCTAGGGACCTAAACCTTGTCACCATAATAAACAGGACATGCTGGAGGGATAGATTCCTGTCCCAGAGACTTCCCATACTCTGGAACAGGCTACCCATCTATGTCAAGCAAAGTTCTTCATTAGCACTCTTCAAGAAAAATCTTGATGAGTGGATGGGAAATAGGAAATACACCCCGGGGATCACGTCTATGTCTCTGCTCGACAGTGGCACAGGAAAATAGCTTTCTTGGGTGGCGTAAGTCAGGGGACCTTGTTGGCTAGGCTTACGTAGGCCCTTGGGCCGATAGCCTAGTTACCTACCTATGAACCTAGTGGGCTTTAATTATATTTGGTAAAATTATTGCTAACTTAACAACAGTACCGGTTTCAAATTCCAAAACCGTAGTGGTAGCAGGTAGTTTCTCTGTCTACTGTAAAATGTTCTGTTGTACATGTCTGTACAGTATTTTAACAAGTTCTCTTTTGTTGACCCTGGTAATCAGCTATATGCTGCAATCTCCTCGAGGGTACAAAATCCATTATCAACAGCTTCTGAAACTTCTTCACTTGCTTGGTATTGAGTATCCAAATATTTTCTTGATAATGTATTAGTAAAAGGTGGTTGTAAATATGTATTATTCTCCTCGTATTGTTTCTTATCTCTGTTTTTATTTTCCTTAACATTTCTTGCACTTTCTAGGGATGGCAAACATTTGATAACAATAGAAGAAAGAAGCAGAATGTAAGAAGATACCACTGTTGGTGGGTCTTGATTCAGACAAAGCATTTGACAGATTAAGCTGGGATTTTGAGTAAGAAAGTCTAAGCCTTTGCATTCCCAAATAAAATAAGAAGGTTAATTAGGAGGATATATGAAGAATCAGAGGCAAGCATTGAAGTGGGAGGGTTCCTGTCTGAAAGGTTGTGCCCAAACAGAGGGACTAGGCAGGACTGTCCTCTTTCCCCTTTATTTGTATTACGTTTAGAGCCATTGGCAAAGAAAATGAGAGATTCAGATATTTCAGGATATAATTGGTATGGTAATCGAGTAAAACTGGCTTTATTTGTAGACAGTATTATTTTGTACCTAATAAAACGAGAAAATGACATCTCACTGTTATGGAACATTTTGAGAAAGTTTCAAGTGTTTTCAGAATATTAAATTAATGAAAGTAAAACAAAGGCTATAAAACCACACTTGAATTGGTTCAGCAATAACCATATTTATGGGGACACGATAAAATGAAATACTGAGTATGTATTAAAAATGATTCTATTATGGCAGGTAAGGGCATGTGGGAAGAAACTAGATGAAAGGTAATTCAAAAACTATGAAACTGGAAGCTCTTGTTTACTGATATGGATAGCAAGATGCAAGCAGTGAAAAAGTTTGTATTTGTAGATGTTCTTCATGTTTCACTGTTGCAGTCGTCACCTGTGGGTTATCCCTGCTGTGGTAGCCCTCGGCCAGCCCGAATACCAGAGTCAGTGTTTTTCTGCGTTGACTGCTGCCACTTGTTGACTGAAGTCAGTTCGTTAGTGCTATAAAGAAAGGCAGTCAACACCATTACATCAGTTTTTCTTGCCATGGAGCCCGTAGCAGAAGCAGTTCACAAGTGTGCCGGTCGGTCACTACCAAAGTTTACGTTACAGCTGAAAACGTCTAAAGCTAAGTACCCCATTGGGGATCCTTTTTTCTTGCACTAACCGTTGTCCGAAAAAGTTAACAATTGTCTCTCCTGTGGAAAGCAGATCCCACACCGAGACTTCCATTCATACTGCGTCACTTGTTTAGGTCCAGACCACAATGTCCCCTGTTTCCGGTTCTGTGCCCTCTTTAACGCAAGAACCATTCGTTGTATATCTCTTATTGTAGACAGGTATTTTCATCTTCCATCTTCGCATTCCAAAATGGCGTCTGGCATCCAACAATCTGTAGATATTCAGAAAAAACATAGAGAAAAAGATAGAGACAGACCACACAAGGCTAAGCCTTCAGACAACTCTACCGCTAAGCAGGTCGTCTGTTCTCCAGAATTCAGTGAGGCACTTTTGCAGCCCCTGATGCCCTATACAATATCTACGCAGGCCTCTAATGAGACCCTTTCGGAGTCCGGTATGCCGCAGAAATCTCCTTCGTCTTCCGAGCCTTTGGTTGTCTCTGCCTCGGTGGGGTCTGGAGCTGCGAAGCAGGCACTGGTTTCTGAGGAGGCCTTTCGCACTACTGAATCTGGACAAAAAATGGCATCTTCTCATCCGACTACCATTTCTCTCAGACCGATGGATACTCTTGCACCTAGAAGCCAGGCCACTCCTAGAAAATCTACCTCTAGCGACCATCTTACTCCTGCTCCACCACCCTAAGCCCACCACCCCAAGCCCAAAGACTTATCAGGGGCAGTCAGGCCACAACTTCTAAAAGGAAAAGACACCCTTCTGCTGAAATACTGATGGAACAGGATTCTGAGGAATCTGATTTTTCAGATTTTGAAGATGAACAACAACCTCTGACTGCTTATGAGGATTCAGATGCAGAGGAATCCATTCCTTCTGCCTCCCCACCAGAAGAATTGTCCTTTGGGGAAACCCTCCACACCCTCGGGGAACATTTCCACTGCGAATCCCAGGACTTCCCTCAGTCTAAGAAAAGACTAAGAGGGTTTCTTGACCTGCCCCAGCACAGACCCTTGGCCATCCCCCCTATCTTAGAGGTGGTGGATGATGTTTTCCATGAATCCAGCTTAGCCCCTGACACCCTCCCACCTGCTCCTAGTAAATCTGACAGGTATTACAGAGTACTGGATTCTCACAAATACCTGTACAGAAATCCTGCTGCAGACACTGAGGTCATTACACGGGTCCTAAAGGAGTTAAGACTAGCTCTGCTAAGAATCCTGTTCCTTCTGACAAGGATTCCAGAGCTCTGGACAGATGGGGTAAAAAAGTATGCACCTCTGCATCCTCAGCTATCAGAGCACTCAACTGTCAATTCCATATGTTAAAATATCAACAACACACTTTGGAACTATTAAAACAAAAAATGTCGACCTTTCCTGACTGTGCCAGTTAGAAAGAGTTAGCAGATTTACTGCACTCTACTTGTCAAGTGACCAAACACTCATTGCACTGCGGATATGATGCCCTAGAAGCCTCGAGCAGGGCAGCAGTGTCAGGATCCATTATTAGGAGACATGCATGGTTGAAGGAACAACCTCTACCTGATCATGTCAAGTCTAAATTAATTGATGCACCCTTGGATAAGGACTGCTTGTTTGGAGTAAAAGCAGAAGAGGTGCTTAAAAAGATGGAAGACAAAGCAAAATCAATGCTAACCGTAAAAGATTTCTTTCAGGTACATCCTCCTAAGTTCAGCAGGAATTTTCCCTCTAAGCTCTGGTCCTTTTCTGCACCTAGCAGGCAGGTGCAAGGTAAGCCCCGGAGGGACAGACCACCCAGGCCCCCTATCTCAGAGACAGCAAAGAACCAAACAGTGGACCACTTCCACCCCAAAGGCAGGAGTTCTAAGCCATCTCTCTATGGAAAAACTCTCAATGACTCCTTCGTCCCCCTCTGCCCTCCTTTCACTGACGAAAAGCAGGGAGGAAGGCTCTCCCTCTGCAAAAAAAATTGGCTTTCTGTTACAAAGGACCAATGGGTCTTAAAGATAATTTTTCAGGGATACAAATTCTCTTTCAACGAACTCCCAATTCCAAGAGGGTACCCAGACGTACCTCCAAATCAGTGGGCAGAGGCATTGAAACAAGTCCAAACTCTCATTTCCCAAGGGGCAGTAGAACCTGTCCCCTCAGATCAAACAGGCAAGGGCTTTTATTCTAGGCTATTCCATGTTCCCAGAAAAGAGGGCACTTGACGCCCCATCCTGGATGTATCCATTCTGAACACCTCCCTGGTAGTCCACAAATTCAAAATGCTAACTTTGCAGCAGCAGCTGCCTATGCTGACAAACAAATCCCTGGTTAGTGACCCTAGACCTGAAAGATGCCTACCTCCACATCCCCATAAGGGAATCCTGCAGGAAATTCCTGAGCTTCAGAGCAGGCTCGCAACACTTTCAGTTCTTTGCGCCATCCTTTGGCTTATCTACTGCACCCAGGGTATTCACCAAATGCTTAGCCCCGGCCATAGCATTTTGCAGACAGAGAAATACACAGATTTACCCTTATCTGGACGACTGCATCATTCAGGCAGAGTGCAAAGAAAAGCTGCTCCATGACATCCTTTGTGTCAAAACCCTCCTAACCTCCTTAGGATTCACCATCAACAAGAAGAAATCAAAGCAAACCCCCTCCAGGAAGATCATTTTCTTGGGAGCACAGCTGGACTCAGCATCCCAAATAGCCTTCCTGTCCCCAGAAAAGCAGAGCTTCCTGCCTCTCTACTTTACCCAGCTGCCTTCCAGAAGTCGCCTCATTGCGAGTAAGTTCCTGCAAACCTTGGGGTACTTGGCATCTTGCATCCTCCTAATTCCTTTGGCCAGGCTTCACATGAGAAAACTTCAGTGGTATCTAAAGAACCTTTGGTGTCAGCACACTCCACCTGTAGAGACCTCTCCCCCTCTGATCCCCTGTATAAGGGCCGTGTTTCTCTGGTGGGAAGGGGTCTGTGCCAAAAACAAGGGGCTTCCCTTCATCCTCCGCCCAACTGGGCAGACCATCATCACCGACTCTTCAGACATTGCTTGGGGCACTCACCTATCAGACAGGTGCACCCAAGGTCTTTGGGATGCCCAGCACCTTCCCTTACACATCAACCAGAAGGAAATGATGGCAGTACAAAAGGCTCTGACATCCTTCAAACCCCGTCTCAGACCAGGGGTTCTCCTTATCAAAACAGACAACACCACAGTAATGTGGTACTTCACCAAACAGGGAGGGACCCAATCTTTACCCTCTGTGCAGGCTAGCCATGAACGTTTGGCTGACAGCCTCCTCTTTGGGATTACACCTAGTAGCGCAATACCTACCAGGGATCAACAACACCCTGGCAGACCATTTAAGCAGAAACTTACTGGACCCCCACAAATGGCAGCTCCACAGAAAAATCTTTTTGCAAGTCACTCAGGAATGGGGAACTCCAGAGGTGGATCTCTTTGCTTCACACCTCAACCTCCAGCTGAAACAATTCTGTACCAGGAAATATCACCACCTAGTGTGTAAGGTGGGTGCCTTGACCTTCCCCTGGAACTTCCTGTTCGTGTACGCTTTCCGTCCACTGCCTCTTATTCCCAAGGTACTGATCAAGATAAGGGAGTAGAGGCCAAAGGCCATCCTCATTGCTCCAGACTGGCCCAGACAGCATTGGTACCCCTTACTGCACAGCCTGCCATTACAGCCTGCCAGACAGCTTCCCCTGATCTCAGATCTCTTGACTCAGGTGTGGGAGGAATGCGGCACCCAGACTTGCAGCCTCTCAACCTGTCAGCTTGGTTAATACTCTAAAGGCAAATAGGGGGCCCCTGTTAAGCAAACAGGTCCTAGCCATTATCACAGAGGCCAAAAGGCCTAGCACTAGAAAATCTTACACAGGGAAATGGAAAAGATTCTGCTCCTGGAGCCAGTCCAGAGGGGGCAATTCCTCACAACCTTTCATCCCTCTTATCCTGGACTACTTATCAGAGATACTCAATAGTGGCCTCTCCTTCTCTTCTATTAAATTCCAAGCGTCAGCCATTTCAGCTCATTTCGATACAGATCAGCCCCTGTTTTCACATCCTTTGATTAAACAATTCCTCATAGGGGCTTCTAATATCAGACCTCCCAGAAGGCCACCCACGCCAGCCTGGGACCTGAATTATGTTTTGGAAAAACTAACCTTACCACCCTTCTAAACTGCTGCTTCAACAGAACTGAGATACCTCTCCTGGAAGACTGCTTTCCTACTAGCAATCACCTCAGCCCGAAGGGTTTCAGGACTTCAGGCACTGATCGCCATTAAGCCCTTTTTCATTTTCCATGAAGACAGGGTCTCCCTGAGGACTAACCCCTCCTTTATGCCCAAGGTGGTATCTAATGTGACCCTCAACCAGGCCATACATCTACTCACCTTCTTTCCTAACCCTCAAAACAGGGGGGAAAGAATTCTGCACTCACTAGACATGCACAGACAGCTCAGATAAACCTTTCAGGAAAACAGACCAACTTCTTGTCAGTTTTGCCCCAGAGCAGAGGGGAAGCCCATTTCCAAGCAAACCATTTCTAAATGGATATCACACTGTATCCATTTCTGCTACAGATTGCATGGGAAGTCACCCTCTAAGTCTGTTCGTACCCATTCAACTAGAGCAGCTTCCACTTTCACAGCATTGCTCAGAGAAGTTCCCACCATGGATATCTTGAAAGCTGCCACCTGGACTTCTATCCATACCTTTACAAACCATTACCACCTACCTCTTTTCTCTAAGGCTAGGGCAGGGTTTGCCTCTGCAGTACTGCAAGGCATGCTGACCCAAACCTAGGTCTCTTACTGATCCTACCACCCCTCTCCTCAGCTTTGGGAATCCTTCCACAGGTGATGACTGCAACAATGAAACACGAAGAACATAGTACAGTTGTGTACACTTACCATAAATGTAGATGTTCAAGTGTATTCACTGTTGCAGTCCTGGTTTCCCTCTCTCCTTATATCCTCTTCCCTTAGGGAGACGTAAGCTTCTTACGGTGGCTTTTAGACGCAAGGACCACTTTACCATATTTCCTGGGGTTTCTGACTGGTTAGGGCAAGAAAAAAACTGATGTAATAGCGTCGGCTGCCTTGCCATATAGCACTGATGACCTGATGTCAGTCAACAAGCGACAGCAGCCGACACAGAAAAACATTGACTCTGGTATTCGGAGCAGCCGAGGCTACCACAGCAGGGATAACCCACAGGCAACAGTGAATACACTCGAACATCTACATTTATGGTAAGGGTACACAACTGTACTTTTTATGTGCAGGTCACTCATATTTTTATCAACCAGAGAAGAAGTTGTGGACAGTAACAGAATTGAAAGATTTTATCTGGGAGGGTAATAGGGCAAGAGTCATCTTGGGGTAAGTTGATGTCCTCACTGAACTCACAGTAGCAGTATTCCTAATGTATGAGGTGTCACGGCTGACATCCAGCCAGGGACTAAAATTTTCCTTTCCCAAGGTCATATGCCCAACACATGCCCTGAGCTTGTAAGTATGAGGGTCTATAGACAGAAAAATGAGCATGGATCCACAGACTGTCTCACTGGCAGCATGAATGCATGTCATACATCTGTCGGACTGATTGCTGTTCGGTCATTAGTATCTTTGTTTTTCTCTATCATTTATTCATATAACTGCCCTGTTGGGGAAAGTTCCATGTTAAGTTGTCAATCTCGCCTTCATTCTTGCTTGATGGGTTCGGAGCCGATCCCTCGGCTCCGACTCGGCACTTGCTAAGCTCGAGAGTCACTTTTACCAGCTCGAGGCAGCCCCATATCCCATGATGCAAGGCGGTAAGTACCCAGATCTCGTTTGCCGCTTCGCTTATGAGGTCCTCCTTTTACCAGCTCCTGGTAAGTGTTTCACTTTTTTGATATTTAAGCCCCTTTTTGTAAAAAAACCTTTAATTGTTAGTTATAAGTAAATTATTTACATTTTCTGACAGAAAATCCCTGTCTCTTCTAATTTTTTTTTAGTCAAACTTTTAACCCATCCCATCCCCTCCCTGTTAGGGTGTGTGTGTTTGTTTTATAGGAATACCTTTTTGGTATTTTATTTAAGTTAACTTTTTGACTGGTGTGTGTGTGTGTTTTGGAAGCACCATGTCAAAGGAGAGGGTCTCAGGTTTTAAGAAGTGTGACTCGTGCTGTCAGAAGATGTCTCTGACAGACGGTCACACTTCTTGCCTGTATTGCCTGGGGCCTCTTCACCTGCAGGACTCCTGTGCTATTTGTCATTCCTTCAGCCAGAGAGTCCTGCAGGAAAGACGCAACAAGCTGATACTTAGGGGCCTTCTTAAGCCGGAGGGCTCTCCGGCTAAGTCGGCTCCATCAAAATCAGCTAAATCTTCCAAGGCCCAGGCTTCTGTGTCTAAGACTGCGGCCTCGGCTCCGACTCGTTCAGTCGAGATCGGCTCGGCTGGAGCCGATTCTGGCTTGACAAAGCCTTCGGCACCGATGGCTATCGGTGCCGAATCTATCGACCACTTCGTGTCAGCTCGATCGGTTCCGACCACCATGTGGCACAGGCATAGGTGTCGGCTCCGATCGGCTCCGACACCGTTATTTGGTGGCTGTATCGGCTCGCTGGAGCCGATACATCGAGGCATCCTGTCGGCTCCGATAAGTCTTCGGCTCCGACAGGATCTATAGTATCGGTTCTGATGGCTCATTCCAGGAAGAGGTCGAGGTCTCCTTCCTTGGAGCCGATACTTTCGGCCCGCTTCACCTCTTCTTCGAACGGAGCCATCGGAGCCGATCTTCAAGGTCATCCAGACTTTCAGACCATGACCTAGAGAGTGGTCAGCAGATTACTTAAGTCACAGGTACTGGCCCAAATGTTACATAGTCCGTCTCAACAGGCGACTATTGGTCCACACCCGTTACAGTTCCTCCTTCAACTCTACCCCAGAGCTTGGAGTTGGAGTCTTCGAATGGTTACTGCTACGGCTGGAGGACGGATACCCCTTCTGTTCCTTCAGCCTCTACTCTTATCTCCTCTTGAGACCTTCCTTAGAGGGATTCGGTGGTCGGGCTTCCATGGTCTCCTCCGAGGGGGTGAGTGGCATCGGACCCTTGTCCGAACCCGCTCTTCCCCTTGGAGCCTCGGCCTTGGTGAGCTCGGCTCCGACATCTGCCTCGGAGACTTCCCTTTCGGTGGTCCCTGGAGTTCCTAGTTCTTTGGAACGGGTTCTCTCGGACCTGCCTGGGAGGGGAGCATTCGAGGTGATGAAGAGTGTGCTGGCCACTGGTATCAGTCAGCAGTCTGTTCCCGTAGCTCCTCCCTCTATAGTACCTGTTGACATCTCTGCCACTTCTCTTGCTACAGGACCCAGAGATCCTCCGCCTCAGGTTTCCCCATTGGGAATTTCCCCCACTTCCGAGGATTCTCCTGATGTTTCGGGAGATCCTCCTAGGAAGAGGACTTGTAAGAGGAAACATGTAGACTCCCCGAGTCTGTCACTTGGATACTGACTTTGATGAGTCAGAGGGATCCCCTAGATCCCCTCTGAGGATGTCTCCTTCTCAGACATCCTAGAACTCCTTAAACAGAGGGAAACTGGCCCACCAACAATCCCTCTGAGGATGAGTCAGTATACCTAGAGGCGTTTGGATCTCGGCCCTCCACCTCCTGGGTGTCTCCGCCTTTCGACCCCCTTATGCAGGTTATTGCACGAAAGGCGTGGGCAGCTCCTGACTCTGTAGAGCCAGTCCCTAGGAGGCCTTCAAAATTTATCACTGCCCCGTGTGACAAGCAATTTCTCACCAAGGGTGTCCCCGCTGATGCCATGGTGGTGGCTGCGGCCACCAAAAGGAACTTGCAGATCCTTCGCACTGGCCCATCCTCCTAATAAGGACTCTAGGACCATGGATAGGTACGGTAAGCGGATGTTTTCCTCAGCGACCTTTGCTATGCGTTCGCTGAATTACCTATGTCACTTCACCAGACTCCAGAGGGATATCCTCAAGGAACTGGGTGAAGTAGTACAGGATCCTACAGCTGCAGGGGCTCAAGAGAAAATTGCTTCGCAGCTAGGAACCTTAATTCCATTGCAAACTCCTCCATGCGGCTAATATCTTATGCTGCTGATGGAGCGAGTAGAGCCGCAGGTACAGGTGTGGCTCTCAGACGCCAAGCCTGGATGCGGCTATGTGATTTTGCGGATCCCTTTAAGGCGTCCTTCACAAATTCTCCCTTTGATGGGTCAGCTTTGTTTGGCCCTCAGGTGAAGGAAACTTTGACCAGGTGCGAACAGGACGGCAAGACTCTTTCTGCTGTAGGAGTCCGTTTTTCCACCCCTTCTAGACCTTATCCCAAAGGACAGAAAGGTGGGAAAATGTGGTTCAGAATCCCAAGGAGTCACGCCGATTCACGTGGTCAGTTTACCCCTAGAGGCAGAGGGGTAACAACAACAGGCCGCTCTAGAGGCAGAGGGGTCCAAAACCAGGGAAACAGAGAGCCTCTCTCTGACAAGCCCTTTCAGCATCCCTGAGATGTTGCCCGGCTGTCCCTCCTTGGAGGCAGTGGCGGGAAGATTATCACTGTACCCAGAAGCCTGGCATTCCCTCACTCAAGACAAATGGGTACAGTCGATCATATCCAAGGGTTACATAATTCCTTTCGAGGAAAGTCCCTTCCCCTCAAGTTCCCTTCCAGATGTACCACCCGGTCTAAGGGAAATTGCAGAGTTAGAAGTCTCAAAACTACTGCAAAAAAGAGCCATTCAGCCAGTTACAACAGACCATTCAGAGCCCGGAATCTACTCAAGGTTCTTTTTGGTCCCCAAAAAGACGGGAGACTGGAGACCAATATTGGATCTCAGCAGACTCAACAAGTCTGTCAGGAAGACAAGATTCCGAATGGTCACTCTTCAGTCAATTCTGCCCTTCTTACAGAAGGACAACTGGATGTGCTCAATAGATCTTCAGGATGCGTACTATCACATCAAGATTCACAGACGCTCCAGGAGATTTCTCCGCTTTCGGCTGGGGTCCAGTCATTTCCAGTTCAGCCCTGCCCTTTGGTCTCACTACAGCCCCCAGAGTGTTCACCAAATGCATGGCAGTGGTCACGGCTCACCTGAGACGTCAAGGATTCCAGGTGTTTCCATATCTCGACGACTGGCTCCTGTCAGCCACCACCAGGCATCAGCTTACACAAGCCAGGGATTACACAATAAACCTTTGTTCTCATTTGGGCATCTCAATCAACTTCGAAAAGTCATCCTTATTGCCCTGCCAGTCTATTACCTTCATAGGCGCAAACTTAAACACTGTTCGGATGTCAGCTACCCTTACAGATCAAAGAGTTTCAGACATTCAGAGTCATAAGTCAGAATCATTCTGGCCAACAAGAAAGTACAGGCCAGAATGGTTCTAAAGGTATTAGGTCTCATGGCTGCGGCCATTACTCTTCTTCCCCTGGCTCGATTCTACATGCGCCTTTTTCAGTGGATGCTGTTTACACAATGGTCATACCAACAACTTCCAATGCGTCACCAGATTCTGGTGACACAGACATGCAAAGAGCATCTTGCTTGGTGGATCACATCTCCTCAGGTTCACCAAGGCAGGTACTTTGTACCCCCATCCCCGATAGCCACTGTCACCATGGATGCCTCCCTGATCGGGTGGGGGGGGTCATTATCAGGGCAGGATGGTTTATGGGACGTGGCAGCCGTTCGAGTACCATCTGCACATAAATGTCCTGGAGATGAGAGCAGTGCTTTTAACGTTGCAAGCCCTCAACGACTTTCTTCCCGTAGGGACAATTGCAGTCCACACAGACAACATGTCTGTAGTTTGGTATATCAACATACAGGGTGGAACCAAGTCCTACCCCTTGTGTCGAGAAGCGCTCAGACTATGGCAATGGGCGATCTCCTCTCATCGGTTTCTGGTAGCAACGCATATCCCTGGGAAAACCAACATTGTAGCGGACAGATTGAGCAGAGCTATTCTCATGCCTCACGAGTGGTCTCTCAAGCAATCTATAGCGGAAGAGATTTTTCTGGAATGGGGTCGTCCATGCTGCGATCTTTTTGCTACTCCCCAAAACAGCAAATGTCCAGACTTCTTCTGCCTCTTCCCTCCATCAGGCCATCCCCCCAGAGACGCTCTGACCCAGGATTGGCCCCAGGGACTTCTTTATGCCTTCCTCCATTTCCTCTGATCCCTCAGGTTATCCAGAAAGCTACCGCTTTGAGAGCCAAATTGATTCTCATTGCCCCTTACTGGCCTCGACAAGTTTGGTTTCCGTTCCTCCATCATCACCTTTTGGTGCAGCCGTGGCATCTGGACCCAGTGCCAGATCTTCTGATTCACCAATCGGGTCAGCTGCACCGGTCAATCCCTTCTCTCAACCTCACAGCATGGTTGCTCCACTTCCTTCCTTAGCCAGGCTTCCTTTGATCTCTAACCCAGTTAGAGACATCATAGTAGCTTCGCTAAAATCCTCTACCAGGAGGATTTATACAAGCAAATGGAAACGTTTCTCTTATTGGGCTAAGGCCAAGAATATTGATCCTTTACTGCCCCTGTTCAGGCAGTCCTGGACTTCTTAGCAGAGATTTTTCATGCAGGCTCCTCTTCTTCCACAGTCAGAGTTCAATTGGCTGCTATTTCCAATTTTCATGTCGGGATAGCAGATCATAATATTATGTCCCATAGGCTCTGCAGGGCCTTCTTGAAAGGAATTTTCCTACTAAAGCCTCCAATCAGGAATCCTCCTCCTCAGTGGGATCTAAATTTAGTGCTGCCATCCTTGATTCTTCCCCCCTTCGAGCCAGCTGTTTCTTGTTCCCTGAAATATCTTTCTTGGAAAACTTTATTCCTAGTGGCTATTACATCGGCTAGGAGGGTGTCTGAACTTCATGCTCTTTCGGTTCGACCCCCCTATTTGGTTTTTCACAAAGACAGAGTATCTTTGAGAACTAACCCAACCTTTTTGCCTAAGGTAGCTTCAAAGAACAATTTGAATCAATCCATTGATCTCCCTGTATTTTTCCTAACTATTCAGATAGAGCTGAACAAAAGCTACATTATCTTGAAGTCCACCGTCAACTTAGATATTATTTGGCCAGAACATAAAAATTTAGAAAATCTGATCAACTTTTTGTTTCCTATGCGGATAATAAAAAAGGCCTTCCTGTTTCTAAAGTGACCTTGTCCAGATGGCTTTCTTCGGTCATCTCTGAAATTTATCTGCTCAGGGGAAAACAGCTGTGCTCAAAACCTAAAGCACATTCAACTAGGAGCTTAGCTACTTCTACAGCTTTTCAAGCTAGACTTCCTTTAGACACTATTTGTGCAGCGCCACTTGGGCCACTCCTCACACTTTTGTTTCCCATTACAAATTGGACTTGGCCTCCAGGGACAGAGCCAGTTTTGGCTCTACAGTCCTCAAGAGTTTGTTCCATTGAGCCACCCAGGATAGAGGTGCTAGGACGCGGTCCCATCAAGCAAGAATGAAGGCGAGATTGACAACTTAACATTAAGAAGTTATGTACCTACCATAACGCTCCATGTTAGTTGTCTTCTCTCGCCTTCTTTCTTCGACCCTCCCTCCTTCCCCTGGCCTGGACAGACCTTGTTATAAGAAACTGTTATGCTGAAGACCATTCAGACCTGGTCCTTCTTCCATCTGTAAGTTTTCTTTCTTCCTTTGGGAAGTATTTTATGCTTGGTGCTATTGCCCTTTGTCATCAAACGAGATCTGGGTACTTACTGCCTTGCATCATGGGATATGGGGCTGCCTCGAGCTGGTAAAAGTGACTCTCGAGCTTAGCAAGTGCCGAGTCGGAGCCGAGGGATCGGCTCCGAACCCATCAAGCAAGAAAGAAGGCGAGAGAAGACAACTAACATGGAACGTTATGGTAGGTACATAACTTCTTATTTTTGCTTATGCTAATTTTGTTGAAAGTTGTTAGATGTCAGCTAGGAGGAATAAATGTGAATGCAGTAGGCAGATTCCATACAAGAACTTGAATACCAAGTTTGGCATGTACTTTTTTAATAGTTAAGTTGAGATGACTATCAAATTTTAGGTGGGAGTCTATGGTTATTCCCACTAGCTTAGCCTGTGCCACTGGAGCAACTGGAGTAGATAGTGAATTGACTGTTAGTGTTTTTGTTAGAGCTGGTTATAATCATAAGCTGAGTTTTCTTTGGATTGAAGATGTGTTGGGCTTTGGTAAGGTAGTTTTTAATGCCAGAGAATGCTAGTTGAGTTGTTTGCAGGAGGGTGGGAATGTTTTGTGCAGCACAGATTAAGGTAGTGTCATCTGCATACTGAATTATAGATGCATGCTGTGTGGAGGTATGGAGGTCATTTGTGAAGACTGTGAATAGTAGTGGTCCTAAGATAGAACCCTGTGGGACTCCTATAGTTATGGGCAGCTGAGGAGAGAGAGAATTTTCCCATTTCACAGCTTGGTACCTGTCAGTTAAGTAGCTTTGGAACCAGGTAAGAGTGGAATTTGATAGATGATATTGGTTTACTTTGTTTAGCAGGATTTTGTGTGAGACTGTGTCAAATGCTTTGGACATATCAAAAAAAAGAGTTGACACTTGTAGGCCTTTATTTTTGAGACAGTTTACTGTGTCTGTGAAGCAGAGGAGGGCTGTAGTGGTACTATGGGCAGGTCTGAAACCATGCTGAGTAGGTGACAGAATGTTGCTGTCTAGGAGATAGTTTAGCATCTGGGTATGGATGCATTTTTCTAGGATTTTGGCCAGGGGGGAGAATAAAGCAAAGGGTCTGTAGTTATTAAGTTCAGTGGAGGTCCCGCCTTTATGTATGGGTGTAACATAGGATATTTTCCAGAGTTTGGGCACATAATTTTCAACAATTGATCTGTTTGTGAGAGTGGAGACTGGGATAGCAATAGCATCTGCTGTGAGTTTCAAGAAATAGCTGGGGAGTAGGTCAGTTGCTGTTGATGAGGTTTTTAGTTTGGCGAGCATGCTTTTGATTGAAGTGGTGGAAACTGTTTTGAGGGTAAAGCTTGTATTAGTGTTTGTGTTGGGGGGTATAGTGAGGAAGGAACTGTCCTGTGATACTAAGGATAGAATTGAGTTCACATAGTGGGAATTGAATTGTGTTTGGATGGGAACTTTAGTGTCAGGGGTGGTTGGTTTGGGGGTAGCCTTTTGGGTGGATTTTAGCAGCTGGGTTGTGTTGGTATTTAGTTTGTAATGTTGTGTAGTAGGATTTGTTGTCCAGCCCAATGCATTTTTTTGCATGGTTGCGCAGTTCTTGGTACTTAGTTAGGCTTTGTGTTTCTTTGTCTTTTTGATAGTAAAGCCAGGCAGTGCCTCTGGACTTGAGGATTTGTTTGGTTTCTTTACTGAGCCAGGGGTTTGTAGAGGTTCTAACCTTGATTTTGCGCAATGGAGCAACAGTGTCTAGGTGTTGTAGAAATGTTTTGTTGAAATATGCTACAGCCTGGTCAAGTGGGAGGGCTTTTAGGGGGGTCCAATCACAGTTACAGAGTAAAGTGTTGAGGACCTCAGGAGAACATTTTTGTGCGTTTCTAGTGGATATATAGTTAGTGGTTTTGCATATGCTTGTTCTACTACGTATAAAGTATATTATGTTGTGGTTACTTAAGGTGTCTGGGAGACTGCCTGTGTGAGGGTACAGTGTGGGGTTGTTAGTTAGGACCCAGTCAAGGATGGATTCCCTTTTAGATTTTTTATCACATCTAGTTGGAATTTGGACTAGCTGCTGGTAGCCATGGAGATTTATTAGATTACTTGGTGGTTCTGATATACAGGTGAACCAATCTAGGTTGAAGTCCCCCAGTATAAGGGTTTCTTGTGAGTATGTGGAAGAACACCAGGATAAGAAGTCTTCAAGGCTAGCAGGTATATTACCAGGTGGAATATAGGTCACAGTTGTGGTGTTGACCTTTTTAGGGTGAAGTTGAAGTTGTGAGATAAGTATGTCCCAGTTATTGGGGGAGGGGTAGGAGTTTGGTAATTGACGGACAGTTAAGTTTGACTTGTACAGTAAGGCAGTTCCTCCCCCTTTACGAAGTGGTCTGTCTTGTCTAATGATATTGTAGCCGGTAGGGAGAACTTCTGAGTTAGCTATGTTTTTATTTAGCCAGGTTTCTGTTAAAGCAACTATGTCTGGGGAGTAGTGTGCTATTTGTGGCCTGGAGTTCAGGTATTTTATTTTTGATACTTCTAATATTAATATTTAGCATTAAAAGACGGTTGTTTTTGCTGCTGTTGTTGATTTGCCCAGGGATGAAGAATGTGGGGATGTTCTGTTCTGACATTTGTGTTGGAGCAGTTTGAGTTGGACAGGAGTAAATGCTAGGTCTATCTTAGAAGCTGCCACTTGACCCTCTGTGCACCCTTTTACCAAACACTGCAAAATTGATTATTTCTCCTGATCCATGGCAACCTTTGCTATGTCAATCCTGTCCGGACTGCAAGATAATTGTATACAGTATCCAACTACCCTTTCTTCATACTTCAGCTCTGGGAATCACTCGTATGTCAGGAATATTGCAACAGTGATTTCAGTCAAGACATAGTACAGTTGGGTAAAAATCTACCATAACAGTAGATGTCCTGCCAGTCACGGTTACAGTATTCCATTCTACTCCTGAACCCCTCTTCTCTACCTTACTTCAGCTTTCCTTTTCTTCTCCCCTTTGCTTTAACCTCTGCCGTGTTAATTGGGAATTGGGGAGTTTTCTTACCATATCTAACTATACCCCTCCTAGCTGACCAGCCTCCCTCTCTTAATAGTCTTCAGGTCACTGGCTTGAAGATAATTTGGAGGATCCACTTTAACATGTCCATCTGTATGTCCCTACGCTTATGAGCTACGGTCATGCATCTGACATACTAACTTAGGAAGGTAAAGCTTTAGTACCCCAGTCGGACATCAGTGGTGATCACCCATATGTCAGGAATGCTGCAACAGTGGTCAGTAGGATATCTACTGTTGTGGCAGATACTTATACAACTGTACTATCCTTCCAATAGAATAGGGTGGTTTAGTATTACCTGATTTGAAGGCATATTTTACTGCTACACAGTTAAGGCTCATGCATAACACAGGGAGAAAGCTATAATTCAGAGGGGTGATGATGATGATGAAGCAGGGGGGATTAAAGAAATAAGGGGGGGGAGAGAGATTTTGGATGCCGATCCCTAATGAGAATAACAGCCATACAGTGCATCATATTCATAAAGTAGCAGAAAGTATTGTAAGAACTAAGGCATCAGTAAAATGGAAAAAGGAGATTTTTGCCAATAGGAATGACTGCATTTAGGGGTACAGAGAAGAGGCCAGAGGGGACTGGAACTTACTGGAGAAAATTGGCAAGGGGACTAATGTACTGGGAGCAAATCACTAGAGAGGGAAAGGTAATAGAATGGGAAGAGGTCAAGAAGAATTTGGGCAACATGCTAGAGACTGCCTCCGCTATCAGGGATTGATTTCAGAGTATAGGCAAAGTGAAAGGAATAAGGGGAATCCTAAATGAAAGACCTGCTCTGGTAGAGTTTTCAGTTGAATCTACATCAGAAGCTGCTGCTGCTAAACAAAGGGATAATTAGTAGGACACACAAAATATTGCACGGTAACTACAGGTATCAATCAGAACAAGTTAAAAAAAGATTGGGAAGAGAGATTGAATAAGCAATTCACAAGGAAGCAATGCAGGACAAGTGTATGGCTCCTAAATATTCAACAAAGTCTAGATTTAGGATTTTTGCTTGGAAGTGTTTGCATATGTATTTTTATACCCCAAGCAGACTCCAAAGAAATTTTTCTTAGGTAAATGGCAAATGGTGGAGGTATGAGGGTGAAGAAAGAGGTAACCGAGAACATACGTTTTGGAAGTGCAATGAGTTGGCATATTTTAAAAATTCCCTGTAGACTACTCTGTCAGAAATATTAGGTGAGCCATTAAGTGCCACTAAGGACATTTTTTTTTGAGCTGGGATACAGGATCTGAATTGCCTAGTACAGTAAGGCCTTGCTAAGTTTAATTCTGGTGGATGCCAGAAAAAATATTACTAGAAAATGGAAATCAAAGTCTAAACCAACTGCATTTGAAGTATTGAATATTGTAACAAGAGATAAAAAGTGGAAATGGGATCTTTAGAAAAGGGTAGGAGCAAATTACGTAGGAAAAATGGAAATTGTGGGAACAATACTTGCAGAATAAAGTTTTGGAGGAGGCACTAGGTAAAAGGGAAGGCAGGAATTGAGCAATTTATGTAATGTTGGATTAATCATGCAAAATAATATATGCATAATGTTTGTAACTCGTAACATGTTAATATGGTTTGTTTTTATATATAAATGTCTTTGTCTTGTGATAATTCAGTAATGGTGTTAAATATATTATTTTTCAGTCTCGTAGTATCTGTTAACCTTTTCTTTAGAGTGGTATAATTTTTCAGTTTAGATTCAAATAACAAGTCCTGTGGAATGAAATCACTCAGCTTTTGAATTTCATCCAAAAGACATTGGGTCATATTCAATAAAGCCTACACTTTGTGTATGCAATATGTGCTCAATAAAATTCTTATCACATTTTTTGTGTTTTCTAGTTACTCAAAGATTACATTAAGTGCGCATATAGTCTACACGTTGTGGTAACCTTTATGAATCCCTGTCAATATTTAAAGCTGCTAGAATATCAGTGGGAAAACTAAAATTAGGAGGAAGAAGGTGTGAGTTATGTCTGAGTTGTCTGTTCACTCAGAATAGTGTACACTTAGTGTAGGCCTTACTGAATCTGACCCATTCAGTTAGCTAATTATTGTCTCATCTCATCACAAGAGCTAACTTTTTCATCCCTGCTGTATTAAACAGTCACTAATTCCTCGTGTGTCTTAACACAGCTATTATTCCATTCAAAAACTTCCACAAAACCCACTTTATGGAGACCTTGTTGTTTGTCAAGCATTCTCTGAAATCAGGTTATCTATGTGAAGTGATTTTTAACTTGCACAGTTTCTTTTCCAAGTTGTTTATTTGTTCAGTAATTCCACTCTTAACCCTTGCTGATGACTTCTCTAATGAAAATGAGGTGGCAGATTTCAGAAATTATTTGGTTTGTCTGTTAAAAGATACCGTGTTCACTTTTTCTGCTTAAAGGTGAATATTGTAAATAAAAATAGGTGGTGATGGGAGTAACTTCTGCTCCCATCTTTGCACATATGGTACTTTAATGGCAATCAAAATGTTATTACTTTTCCACAAAATATAAAAGAAATGTCATCCAGGTAATATGTGTCTATGGTACCTGAATGACATTTTTATTGTGGATGGGTACCACACGAGTTAGATTTTTTTGTATATTTTAATATTAAGAAAGTGCTCAACTCTTGAATGTATCATCTTCAGATGAGATGTTAAATTGAGGTTCCATCTGCTCGAGTTGATGGTAGCACAGGTGGATATGAAATATCTCATGATACCTATCGAAAAGAGTAGGGAAGATGTTTTTCATCCTGATCACTGCTACAACAGCCTAAGCTACATGGGTTATTGCCTTCTAAAGATGTAATAGGCAGCAAGTTTCCAAAGCTTCAGGGAACTGTAAACATGTGGCTAAACCATTAGATTGAGTTGAGCTGAGTAAAAGTTAGGGTTGGGCATCAAGCCGTTCAGAGCTGTTCTGTTGCCAAAGGGAATGCTCCTATCTGAACTTTCAAGGATTGGCACTCTGTTAATACTATTCCACTCCTGGTCAGGTAAGTTCCCTTTAGAGGGTAAAGTAACTTCTACTTTGTTTTGTTTTTTTATGACAGAAAATATACCTTTTCTGTAAAACATAATGGTCAGTTGTCTTTTGTACACTTTTATTTTTGTACTTTTTTGGTAAAAGGTTGTTTAAACTAACTTTAAATTATTTTTTCTGTAGTAAAAGCTGTGTTATTTCACTTTTGGGATGTGGAGTAAGTATTTAAAGTGCTTTATGCCATGTTTTAGTGGGGAAAAGGTTACATGTTTTACCAGGTATTGCTGCCAGGCTTCTCCGAGAATCAAGACAAGTTTTTCAGCTTAAATGTGGAACAACCTACTGTTTCTTCAAAAAGAAAAAATAAGCAGCCTTTACCACAGCAGCAAGCTGATAAAATGCCTTAAATACTATGTAACCTCTGTGGCCCAATCTTGTTCCTTGGACCAGTCATCTTTATCCTTGGGTTCTGCTGGTATAGTCTGTAGAGCTACCATGGACTTGGAGGTTAGACATGTCCTCTGCAGCTGATGGAGTGCCCTTGGTGGACAAGGGAAAGCCAGTCTAGTCAGTCCTGAGAGAAGCAGCAGAAAATGTTTTTCTGTCCAGCCAGAAAGTTGTGGCCATGTTTGGGCAGGTTATTACTGGCAAATCTGAGTGTGTTTCTTCAAAAATTCCTCTGAAAAAGAAGCAAAAACTAAGCCATATGTCTTCTCAATTCTCAGTAACAATGGACACTAGTAATTTACTGGGCTTGACTCACAGATTAGTGCAAGCTCTGAACCCTTTTGTATGCCTATTTCTAGTGAAACAAAAAGGAATTCTTCATTTTTTGAGGAGATTCAAGATTTTTAACCTCTAAATGTTTACAAAGGGACATATGTATTGTCTCCACTGTTTTTTTTATTCAAATTATTGGAGAGTATGACTTTGACTAGTCCCTTTGAAAATTTTGCTTTCTTTGAAACTATTTCCAGAGTGAATCAGGTGTTTTAGTGGCAAAACAGTGATGTTTCTCAGTCTCTACAGCTTTCTTTATTAGGCGTTAATAAACAGTCCCAGCAATCTGCTGATAAGCAGACATTTTAAAAGTAATGGTAGAGAGGTTCCAAAAAGAAAGGGACAAAGGACATTGTCATAAGTATGAATGCCTGTATCAGGGACTTCCTTCCCCTTCCACACTGGAAGTCACACTTTCCAGAAAGTGTGAACATCCATTAATCTCTTTGGCAACAGATTGTTTCAGCCAGTTAGGATCTGACTGAAATCCATCAAGGGTAGAGATAGCATTGAGAGTCCCTCCCACCTTTCCAGGGGAATTTTCCTCATCTGCCAAGTCAAACTCTATTCCCTGCTGTCTTCCGGCATATGATCGCACACTAGATGATAGAAACTGTTCTTGCTCCTCAGTTAGAAGGAGGATTTTGTTCAAGGATGTTGCTAGTGCCAAAGAAAGAAGATTCTTGGAGACCAGTTATGGACCTTTCCTTTCTGTGCCAGTCAGTGATGGTGTGAAAGTTCAAATTGTTTTCACTTCTCAGCTTGTATTATTACAGTTATTGCCCTTACTGTCCATTTGAGTTTTCTAGTGCACTAACATATATATATATATATATATATATATATATATATATATATATATATATATATATATATATATATATATATATATATATATATATATATATATATATGTATATCATCTAATTTCTGTGGATCCAGATTTCAGAGGTTTCTTAAGGTTTTCTCTTTCTGGATCCCATTCTCAGTTCTTTGCATTACCCTTTGGGTTATCTCCTTCTCCATTATGATAGCCAACTGCAAGATATTCATGTATTTCCTTATTTAGACAACTTGTTTATCTTTGCAGAGTCTTTTTCAAAGCATCAGGAATCTCTCTCTGGGATAAGAGATTTCCTACACAGGCTATTATTTCAAGAGAACTTTTCAGAAGTCTTTTCTGACTTCAAACAAGATTATTTTATTGGGGTGTCTCCTGAACATCTCAGTTCCAATAGCTTTTCTTCCACAGGAAAACTTAGATCTGTACTTAGATTTATCCCTGAGGTTTTTTAACTCAGACTTGTGGCTCAGCAAAGGAATTCCACAGGATTCTGTGTCTCGTGGCATCTATGATGTTCCACATTCGAAAGATACAGTGCTAAGTGGAGTACCTCTGGTCCCAGCTTTAACTTCCCTTGACTTTTCATCCTACAGCTTCAGAATTTATGAACAGGGAGACTGTGCTGGAGATGGCACATTTCCCAGAATCCAGATCAGTCATTCTCTCCTCTTGCTCCAACACAGTTGGTTACAAAAAATGCCTCATACTTTGCTTGTGGAACAATGTCAATGGAAATAAAAGTGCAAGATCTTTGGAAGAGAAAGACAGACCAAACCACTTAAACACAAAAAAGATGCTATCTCATAAATGCTCTCACCTTTCCTCAAACATTTGTGATGATCTAGACCTCTGCAGTTGTTTGCAAACACTACAGTGTTATGGTACATAAACAAGCAAAGGTAAAACAGATCCTACCCTTTATGTAGACTAGCTGTGGTAGCCTGAGTATGTGTGTTGTGTGTGTGTGTGTATATATATATATATATATATATATATATATATATATATATATATATATATATATATAATAGTGCAATCTCGGAGTTGGTATATATATTTAGCACGCGCCCCCCACAATAAGGAGTTCAAGGTCTGACATTTTCACTCTTCAGAGCATTCGACATTATGAACTTTTGTTCATATAATATACACTATATATATATATATATATATATATATATATATATATATATATATAATCTGTAATAAAACTGCATCTTACCCCCCTACCATCGTAGGAAAATTGTGTGGCAGACAAGCTGAGAACCAGGACAGACTCTCACAGTTGGAAACCTAATCAGAAGGTCTTCAAATAATTCATCCATCTGTTGGGAACACTTTAAATAGATCTTTTTGTCTTCGCACTAAGCAGTTATTTGGCAACATTTTGTTCTAGGGCTCCATGCAAGAAGGTGTGGAAGACTGTTTTGTTTTTTCCTTTCCTTTGACAAGAATGTGCTTGTATGCTTTTCCACCATTTTCACTAATGTCCAGGGTAAATATAAAGAATCAGAAGGACTCCCCAAAGATCAATGTGGTGATCCCCCCACCAAGCCAATGCAGCAGTGGTTCTCCCTTTTTTGAAACTGGCCAGGAGCAGTTACCACATGCTTCCTCACAGACTGGATTTATTCACACAAGACCAGGGGAGTTTAATATATTCTGACCCCAAACTACTTCAGCTTACTGTCGTAGTGTATAGAGTTTTAAAGCCTTTTAGGCACCTTTTTCTTCTGAGGGCATGCAGCGGGTATTCATGGAGACATGATAACCTGCTACTAGAAAATCATATATTCACAGTTGGTGCCAATAGTTGAACCAGCACCTGTTCAGGGCCAGTGTTTCCCTGGTTCTGCAAGTATTTGTGCGAGTTACTATCCTGTGGTCTGTCTTACTCCTTGGTCAAGGTTCTTTTGTTGACAGTTTCATGTCTGCCCATGAATCCCCCTCTTTTAGTGTGATTTCCTATGCAAATGTTTTTGAAAGGGATGTTGCCTTTGATGCTTCCTAGAAAGCTAGTGGCTCCTCTTTTAGGTCTTAATTTTCTGATAGAAATACAAACTTCTCTTCCGTGTCAACAAGCTCATCAGATGTGGGGTTCTTGACATTGCTTTGACTGCTGCAGGAAGATTATATGAGTTGCAAACTGTCATGATGAGTCAACCTTATGTCATTTCCCTCAATGACAGTATGTTTAAAAAGTAAATCTTCCTTTATGCCTAAAGTGGTATCCAAGTATACCTTAAGCCAAGCTATCCGTCCTTCCTGTCTTCTTTCTAGAACCTAAAAATGAGGGAGAAAGCATACTCTATACCTTGGATGTCTACAGACAACTTTGGTACTATCTTGACAGAACAAAATATCTGATTGTCATTTTCAGTCGTTCATTAACCTATAGGCCATGGTTCTGACTCTTGGAACTGACTCGGCCATTTCACTAGCTTGAGATTCAAAGCTTGAGCTCATCCTTCCTACCCATAATGTCTCTTTCCTCCAAAGTACCTCTGATCTTGTTTGCCACTCATTGAACAAACAGCGAGGTTCCTGTGCTCTTGAGCTGCTCCAACTGGCTACATTTTTTCACAGTAAGTTTGCTATAGCAAAATTATTGTCTTTTATCTTCTCTCCCTACCTTATTTAGCTTTCTGTAGAAGAGTTTGGAAACTTTTAATTGGGTTTCTGTCTGCCATTACCTTTTCCTTCTCTTGCACTTTCTCTGGAGAGGGAAAAAAACAAGGTTGTTTCATCATGTCTTGAACCTAAATAGGACAAGGCTGATAAGCCCTTAGGTTTCAAGACGTGCACATCCTGTGGGCACAGACTTCCCTTGTCTGATGCCCACAGGGAGTGCGCCTATTTGCTTGGGGCCTTCACATTTGAATAGCTACTGGTTCAGTCTGTGTGGGTTTTCACCCACAAGCCTTGGCAGATCACTGTAATAACAAAATGAATAAAAGGAACTGCAGAAAAACTCCAAACCAAAGTAACCAAGCAGTACTTATGAGTCCCCTTTGTAATGTATTTTAACATATGAATTTATTTGAGAATGTTTCAATACATATCCCTTGATAGTAAAGTGCAAGCTCTTTTACTTTTGTAATCCACTGTTTTTATGAATTATATACATTTTTAAACACATTCATTATTTAGAATATTTATGAAACATTGTTGGAGTTTTTAGTATATTTATATATATTTAAAGTTTTTATGGATTATATATTGGGTGACAAAAATGTTTTTAAAGTGTCATGGAGGGCAAAGTTTTCTTAGTATAACTATGAACTATTTCTTTAAAGTTTAATTGGTTTTAATTAATGAGCAATTAACTGAAGGCTTGAACAATATAAAAGCACCCTTAATTAATGTACTGGTTGTTCTGATGAAGTCGAGAAGTTGACGAAAACGCAGTGTGTGATTTACTAAGGCGTTCATGTTTTTGGATTGCTTTACGTTTGGATTCAAATAAAGGTTACTTGATCTGGTCTCCGTGGGGCGAGTTTGTCCTATCGTTAACTGGTTGGTTACTTTGGTTTGGAGATCACTGTAATAAGTTGATCCTCAAGGGTTTACTGCCTGCTTCTTCTCCTCTTACTGTTCCTTCTACTTCAGGGGATCACACCTCCTCTAGAAAGCATAGAGAGGCCTGGGAAACTAGAAAGCAATCTCCCAACAGGTCTCCTTCTCAGCTAGAGCCGGTCAAAAAGGCGCCAAAGCTGTCAGAACTGAAGGCTTCGGAGCCTTCTCCTTCAGTTCCCACTGTTGCCTCTCTGTCATACACCTTGGTCCCTAGATTGGGGCTGTGCTTTTTGGCTCAGAAAACCCTGCTCTGGGAGACCTCTCCAAAAAGGACCTCCAGACCTGCTTCCACATCTTCTTTCGCCAGGTCTTCTCGAAGTTTATCGGATAAGGACATTGGAAGATTGATGAGGCATTTTCTTGAAACACAGATTCAGATGGAGATTCTGCCTGCGTCTTCCTCCTCTGGATCTGTGAGACTTTCCCCTTTCTGTCCTGTGGCTCCATCTCCTGTTCGACATGTGGATTCAGAGTCATCGGTTCTTTTGGTCCCAGGAACCGAGGCATTCCCCAATGCATTCGGTGCCGACAATGTCTGTTCCAAGTGTGACTTGGAGCCGTAGCATTAACATTGGTTCTGGAGGGATGACTTCAACTCCAATGTTCTTGGAGCTGTCACTTCCCCTCAGAGCTTTGGCTTTTGACAGCTCCGCTCTGACTCCCCCTTCAGAGCAGGAGACTCTGGCCCGAAGGGATGTCATTTCCCATAGCCTCGATCCGGGGAGGACTGCGCTTGGGTATTCGGAGTTCTTCTGCCTTCAAAGTGGTGGAGAGAGTCCTGTTCCACTCTAGGAGGCCATCAGTTCCCACCCCTATGGAACCTGTTCCTATCCCCACTGGATCTGTCTCTAAGGCCTGTCTTCTACCATGTGGGCAGCTGGCCCTGGGAAGCCTCCAGACGTGGACCCCCTGAGATATTCTGGTACCTCCCCAGAGCAGCTCACCAAGGAGGTTCCTTGGAAGAGTCTGTGCAAGAGGGGGCACATTGATTCCCCGGAGGAATCTCTCACCACTGACCCTGATTTTAAAGAGAGAGCGGGGTCCCCAAGATCTCCACCAGATACTGTCTCCTTTAGAGACATCTTAGAAATCCTCCACCAGAGAGGTGGATGGTCTTCCCAAAACCCCTCCCAGGAGGAAATGGTGCTGTTGGATCCTGCCCATCTACATCTTGGGTGTTTTCTCTCGCCCATTGAGTTGGTGTCTTCTTGGGCATGGAAGGAACCGGACACAGTTGAGCCCTTCCCCAAACAGGCTGAAAAAATCTTGAGTGCTCCCCAGGACAAATCTTTCTCGACTTAAGGATTCCGGTAGATGCCTTGGTTGTTGAGACGGCCATCAAAAAGCTGCTGGCCCAAGAGAGTTCCTCTCAACCTCCCCCTAACAGGGAGTCTAGGGCTTTGGACAGATTTGGTGAAATAGTTTACACCTCAGCAACATTCACTTTGAGAACGCTAAGCTATCTTTCCCATTTTATGTGACTACAGAGGGACCTGGAGAAAGAACTCCCTTGCTTGGCCCCAGGGTCCATGTCTGCAGAGGATCAGGAGGTTTTCTCCTCCAGAATGGCCTCCCCTCCATTCCCTGTCTAATGTGTACATGAGGCTGATATCCCATGCAGCAGAAAGGGTACCTCAAGTGTGGCCAGTTCCAGCAGTGATATAAGGCGTTATACCTGCTTGCTGCTGTGCGACTTTGTGGAACTTTTCAAGGTGTCCTTCATCAGTGCAGCTTTTGATGGATCAACCTTGTTTTAGACCCACTGTTCGAGATGCACTCTCCCACGGTGAGAAAGATGGGAAGACCCTCTCTGCAGTCAGGATCCATTTTTCTATTCCATAAAGGTCCTTCTCCAGGAACCAGCATGGGAGTAAAAAGATGTGGTTGAGGAAATCTCAGGGTCCTTTTCAGGATTCTCAGGGAGAATTTTCCCCAGAGACACAGGGGTAAATAGCCAAAATGGTAGACTTACCCACGCGGGTAAGAGGGTCCGCAGAGCCAAGGGTCTCGAGAGTCCTCCTTGGACAGACCTTTCCAGCACTCCTGAATGATTGCCCAATTGCCTTTCTCTGGAGGCATTCGGGGGGGGGCTTTTTCTTGCGCCCCTAAGCCAGAGAAGCTATCATAAATGACCAGTGGGTGCTTAGGATCGTATCCAGAGGATACTCAATTCCCTTTATAGAGACACCAAGACAAAAGACTTTCCTCCCCGATGTCCCACGCATTCAGATGGAGGATGCAGCCCTGCAAGTTGCAAAATTGCTGCAAAAAGAGTTATCCAAGAGGTCCCCCTGATTAAGTTGGATCAGGTGTTTACTAGAGGTTCTTTTTGGTGCCCCAAAAGACAGGTCCAGAATTGGCCTCAAGTCCCCTAACATCGCTAAACAAATTGGTAAAGAACTTGAATTTTGGGATGGTGATTACTTAGCCCATTCTGCCTGTACTGAGGATGAATGACTGGATGTGCTCAATAGACCTGAAGGGTGCATACTTCCCCATCAAGATGGACAGGTGCTCCAGAAGTCATCTTTATTTCCGGCTGGGAGCGAGTCATTTTCAGTTCAGATCACTCTTGTTTGGCCTCACCACAGCCCTCAGGGTGTTCACCAGATGCTTGGCGGTGGTTGCAGCCTATCTCAGGCTGCAGGGATTTCAGATATTTCCTTATCTGGATGACTGGATCTTGACTGCTCCAACCAGGCATCATCTGATTCAGGCCAGGGATCATCTTTTGTAGCTGTCTTCATAGGTTGGTACTGGGCTATCTGCCCGAAGGCATATATTAGCCCAGCCATGTTGTGCGGTATTCACCACCCCTTTAATAGTTCCCTATACCCTTGTACTAGCAGCTAGTACCCTTTGTCCCTATCTAGTAGTGCTGTTGGTGTGATCCCTGGTGTGAACTTTCTGTTACCATGTCTTGGCATAACTCTCAACTTGGAGAAATCCCAGGTGGTACCAGTTCAAGTGATACATTTCAGAGGGGCATGTTTGGACACAACAGTTTTTTGGATTTATCTCACAGTGGATTGAGTGTTGAGCCTACACCTGCAGGTCAGACAAATTCTGGCCATGCCAAATTCCCACAGCCAATTTGATTCTTAGACCTCTTGGTTCTATGACAGCGACGATACCTGTTTTGCCCACAGCACACCTTCACATGAGAATCTTACAGTGGACGTTAGCAGTTCAGTGGCCTTTTCACAGAATTCCTCTAAGCCTTCCCATCAGACTTTCCCGAGTATGCAGAGAATTTCTGCTATGCTGGCTGCACTCTGCAGACATTACTCAAGGGTGACCCTTCATTTTTCCTTTTCCAAACTCCATGTTGACCCCGAATGCCTCCCAGATGGGGAAGGGGGAGTATTATCTGGCTCAAATGGTTCAAGGCACGTGGATGCCCTAAGAGGCCAACTTGCATATCAGTGTCCTAGAGGTAAGAGCAGTTCTTTTGGTGTTGCAAGAGCTACACAGATTTCTTCCTCTAGGGACTATTGCAGTCCAGATGGACAATATGCCAGTGGTCTGGTACATCAACAGAGAGGAATCAGGTCTTACCCTCTATGTCAAGAATGAGAGTGTGGCAGTGGGTGATCTCTCTCAACTGCTTTCTAGTGGCAATGCACATTCCAGGAGAGTCCAACATCCTAGCGGGCAGGCTCAGCCAAGTCCTACTGATGCCTCATGAGTGGTCTCTGAACCAATCCACGGCAAGCATCATCTTCCAAAGATGGGGTCAACCCCACTGCAACCTGTTTGCCTCCCCTCTCAACAACAAATGCAACTGGTACTTTGCCTTGATCCCTCCTCAGGGACAGTCACAGAGGGATGCTCTAGTCCATGCTTGGCCTCCCGGTCTACTCTATGCTTTTCCCCTTTTACCCTTAATCCCCAAGTTCTTGATGAAGGCATTCATGTTTAAGAGGAAGGTGATCCTCATTGCTGCCTTTTCGCCTTGACAAGGCTGGTTCACCTGTCTATGGTCTCATCTGATTTGTCTTCCAGTGACGCTAGGTCCAGCTCCGGATCTTCTGTCTCACCCCTTGGGGCACCCTCACCCAGACTTTCAAGGCCAGAAGCTAACCGCATGAGTTCTTGATTTCTACCCATAAACCCTCCACCAGGCAGATTTATAAGAGCAAGTGGAAAAGGTTCTCTATATGGGCCAAACAAACAAATCGATCCTTTTTACAGCCCCTGTTTCGGTGGTTTTGGATTTTTTTACTTCTTTTTTTAATGATGGGGCTAGCTTTTCCACTGTCAAAGTTCATTTAGCTGCAATTTCCAATTTTCATTTGGGAGAAGACACTTTATCGTTAGCTTCATCTAAACTCTGTAAATTCTTTCTTAGGGGGACTTTTCTACTTGGTCCTCCCATTAAAGATCCTACTCCCCCTTGGGATTTGTCCATTATGTTGCAAGCACTGGTTCATCTCCCTTTCGAACGGGTGGCTACAGTAGATTTAAAGTTTCTTTCATGGAAGACGCTTTTTCTGGTGGCTATTTCTTCAGCAGGGAGAATCTCTGAGTTGCAGGCCCTTTTCTCCAAGTTTCCATATTTAATATTTCCCAACAATAGAGTATCCTTACCCACCAACCCTTTCTTTTTGCCTAAAGTTGTTACAGAAGTCAATATGAACCATTATATTAACCTTTCTGTTTTCTTCCCTAATTTTCAAAACAAGGGAGAGTACACTATCCATATACTGGATATGCATAGACAACTACGTTTCTACCTATAGAGAACAAAGGCCTCCAGGACATCTGAACAATTGTTTATATTTTTTTCAGACAGTAGAAGGGTAAAGCAGTTACCAAGACCCTCTTTGGCTAGATGGTTAAAAGACTGTATCTCGTTTGTTCTTTGAAGAACATCCCTTTACCTGGTCAGCTTAAAGCTCACTCTACAATGTCTGTGGCAACTTCTCAAATCTTTTGGTCAGGAGTTTCTATTGATGACATATACACAGCTGTTACATGGTCAAAGCCTCATATGTTCATTGCTCATTTTAAACTGGATGTCATTTCCAGGAATAGGAGTGTCTTGGCTCTGCTGTGCTCTGGAATATCCTTCAATGAGGACCACACACAATTTCTGTACCTGGGGACTCTGTCCCACAGTTTAATGAACAAGTAAAAATGACAACATCAGATAAAGTTAAAAGAAGTTATGTCCTTATTGTAACGTTCCATCTCTGTTGTCTATTTTCATTCTTTATTAACCCCCCTCCTTCCCTGAGTCCAAGACTTCAAGTTACCTGATGAATATGTTCATAGGAACCACAGTTGCTGTTTGAGCTCCTGCTCTATCCTCCTCTTTGTGGTAGATAATTGTTTTTGGTGGAAAATGGATAAATAGTTGCAGCAAACTCGATCTGAGGTACTTTGGGGCAAGGAGGCATTATGGGTAGGGAGGAGGAGCCCAGGCTCGAGCTTCGAATTTCAAGCTATTGAAACGGTTGAGTCAGTTTTGAGGGTCGGAACCAAGACCCACAGATTAATGAAGAATGAAAATACACATTACAGATGGAATTGTGGTAAGAACATAACTTTCTGAACTTCTAATCAGTTCATTTCTTGTGAAGGTAGAAACAGAAGGACAAGTTCATAGGTTCATAGGTTCATAGGTTCATACTAGGCTATCTGCCCGAGGGCATTTAAGGGTTAGTTTTCATAGTTTTGTGGGCTTTTTTATGGGGAAGAACGTGTCAAGAAAGACTATTTCCTAGTGTTTGTGTGTGGTTATTACTTTTTGTTAGCCCCACCACAACAGAACTATTCCAGGCAGGGTCAGGGCTCATTCTGTCAGGGTCTTGGCTTCATTTCTGGGTTTTTGGACAGGTTTGTAGTCTGGAAGTATTATTGAAGCAAACACTTGGTCCTCTGTGCATACAGTTATAAAGCATTATCAACTACATTCCTTTTCCAGGTCTACAACAAGCTTTGCTAGGACCATTCTCCAGGGGCTTCTGAGCCCTCATTCTTCCTCCTCCTCTGTCATTCTAAGATATGGTAATATACCCATGTGGCTTAGGCTTCTACAGCACTGATCATTATGAAAAATATAGTACAGGTGTGCAAGTAAACTTACCATAACAGTCAGTATTTAAGGCTCACTGCTGCAGTAGACTCCTTCCTCATCTGACCCCTTTATTTTTGTGTGTGTTTTATGCCAGGATGTGGACATATTTTAGTATTGTACTTCCCAGGTCTTTAGCCTCCCTTTCTCTGTGGGCATGAACACTCTGAAGGACTTGTTGTCCAAAGCTTACTTTTAATTAGCTCTGCTCAAGATGACTAATGGTTTGTGTACGTGAAAGGTGCCCTGATGATTTGGAAGCATCCTTAACAGGATATAATCCATATAGCTTAGGCTACTTCAACAGTGATCATTTGAACATCTACTGTTATGGTATGTTTGCTTTCCCCTGTTGTTTGTCTTTTCAGCTTTTCCTAGTTAGGGGGTCGCCAAAGCGGAGCTCCAGACCGCTAATGATTGGCAGTCGATATTTATGGTGCCGAGTTGCCAGCCCGATGCCCAACCTTCAGCGAAGGCACGCCCATTCACTTATGTCTTTTGGAGGCCACTCGGCCGCAGGGAGGACATGCAGGCTCCACACAGAAGGCACTCCAACCAAGAATCGAACAGGAGAACCTCTTGCTGTGAGATAACAACGCTACAGCTGTACCACCACATCTATGCTTTTCCCAGTGCACTGGCCAAATTTTCAATACTAACTCTGGTCTCCCCTGAAAAGAGGCTGCTAATCTAGTGGGACTAATCCAGTCAACAAAGAATAAATACTTTTACATCGGACACAATTTTTTTAAATGTTATTGAACAGACACTTAAGTATTACTTTTTTGAATGTTAGTTATTGAGAATGTGATACATAATAGATGTCACTGTTTTAGGAAGCCAACCTTTTCAAATGGTTATTTATATTGTAATAGTTGCCTGCTAATGTAGCAGAAATGTTGTTTGGAAAAAGAACAATTTGTTTGACTTTCCAGGATTGTTTCTGAAGTTAATTAATTTCTACTAGAATTAGATATGCTCAAGTAAATGGTTATAGATAGAGGATATTCACATTCCTTACTGGAAAAATTAGGAGTTGAAATAGTAGCAGCATAGACAACTCTTGTTGACATTAAATTATAAAGGAAGGTAGTAGGGATTAGTGTGGTGATAACAAAATATGCAACTCTGGTTAAACAAATTGTAATGAGAAATTGGCCAGCTGCCTTTTGATCTGAAAATCTGAGAGGTAAGTTGTGAAAGATGGCTGTGTGTTGAAATGCTCAGCTCTCAAAATGCTGAGCACTGACAAACTGGAAAAAAAAAATCCAAAACTGCAGGAGAAGAGCAAATTTCAAACATCACTCTTTTACTTCAAACTTCTTTTTGCAAAGGGGCAAACCCCATCAAGACCTTGATGTGGGAGGTCGGTCAGCTGTTTAGTCAAGCTTTACCTAACAGACTGAAATGTAAAACACTGGAGTTTAATTGCCATCGTACATAGGTTACTTTTAACTAGCTGGCAGGGAACCGCACAAAACAGCTAACAGTAGTAACAGTCTGACCATGCAGGACTAATTCACCATAAAATTTATTGAGCGCTTTTGTCTAAATGAGAAAACACACAGGAAATGAAACATTTATAGAATATGTGCCATGCTATGTGATCAAAAAAACACTAGTAAATATTATTTCACTCTGTTGTGTTTCTGTTTTAAAATACAATTGATGGACACACGGTCATTTATAAAATTCAATTTGAATCTAAGATTTTTAGAAAGGTGATTTTTTAGTAATTGCTAAGCAATTGTTTCTACAACATTTGGGTAACTAAGTACTGTATTAGGGACTACTTCAGTTTTTACTAGTTGTGCAGAAAAAAATTACTTTTCTGCCAAAATATGTTGCTGGGATCTAGGGTCAGTGCTTTTGGTGGTTGTCCCTAAACAGTTTTACCTTAGACCTTGCAATTTTGTCAGGAGAGAAGACTGCAGTACTAAGGCTCAGCTACCCTCTTGTCAGACACCATTTTCATTAGAGGGATAGACCTGGGTCCCATCTCCTATGATGTGTCCCCTGCTGCCCCAAATTCGCAGGGAGAGAAAAGTTGTACTGGGGGCTTTGATCTTGATTCTGGCTTCCCCTTGATCTTGGCTGCTGATGAGTCCTTTTATTGTGGCCATATTGGGTTCCTTGGATCACTCATCATTTTCGCTTGATCCCACTGTTTCTCCACCTTTAGATGCCACTAAGGAACAAGAGGAAGGTATGTCCTCTGCAGCTGTTCTGCTGTCCTCTTTAAGCGTAAGAGAACTACTTGGGTTCGCATCAGATGGGAGTGGCCATTGTTCCCTTGCAGGGCTACTCTGAGGAGTTTCATTCTCTGAGAGAAGACCGATGTCCTAATTGAAATCAGTGTTGCAGTATTCATCACAGATGTGTTTTTGTCACTGATGTCCAGCCAGGGTACCAAAGCTTTACTGTCCTGAGGGTGTACATCCAATGTATAACTTCAGCTTGTCTACATGAAAGATGGACTTGCACATGAGATCCTCAGACTGTTTTGCTGCCAGCCCAAATGCGGGTTGTACATCCATCTGGCTGATTCACATTTGGTTGTTGGTACCATTGACTTCACTAATCATTGCCAGATAAGTGCCCCATTGGGGAACCTTCATTTTCTTATTTCTTAGAGCTGTGATTTAAAATTGTTAGATGTCAGCTAGGAAGGGTAATTGTGAGTGCGCTAGGCAGATTCTCTACAAGGATTTGCACACTAAGTTCCTTTTTTGTTTAGGCCTTCATCACGACTACAAATCCTGTTCTATTTGTCAGTCATGTATATCCAAGACCCCTCAGATCAAGATTTTCCTTGCTCAGTACCTTTCTAGAAGCCCGGTGATTTAAACGCCTATCTTAATCTAAGATGGGGAACTCTCAGAACCCCGACGTCACCCTTCCTCCTAAGAAAAAACTCAAGACACTTTAAGATTATTTCTAGTCCAATGACTTTGAGTCAGATGTACCTGCTGAGGTGGTTGAACCTATGGTACGTCTGATTACACCTCAAGCATTGGTTACCAAGAACCTGTTGAAGCTGGTGTGGTCCTTGAGGCCTTGCAGATGACAGATACTTGGACAAACTGCATCTTAACATTTCGGAGGGTCCACAATGGAATCCCTAAAGTCCTTGTATTGGATGAAGTTCCTGGTATGCTTATTGAAATGAGACAAGGCTGTGATCCTCCAAGGCTTGTGCAAGCAGATGCCACTCCAAAAAAGAAGAAACAAAATACATAGCATCTGACATTCTGTTTGCCTTTCAGAGAAAGAGTGGATGGACTTCTCCCAGGGTTTGTTTAAAGCAGTCACAGCCCTGAAGCCACCACCTTTTATTAGCCAGCTATCCCAAGGTACAACAAAAAAATCAAGCCCTGGATTCTTCCTCCTCTGAAGAGGATCCCAAACCAAACTCTGATCACTCTCTGAATTACTGATTTTCAATTCCACTCTCCTGAACAAGTCTGTTTGAATGAAAGGGACTCCCTTTTGCTTGACTCTCCTCTGCAAGAGGATTACTTTGTAGAAACCATTCAGAATATGATGAGACACTTTGAGTGGCAGTCAGGGTATATTGTAGAAGTACAAAAGAGGGACTACAGGCTTCTACAGATGGGTAACCTAGCTCCTTTACTGGTTTGCCAAGTTCTTGAAGCTTATCTTGATGCCTTCTATTCTTCTTCTGCAACACCTGACTCTTAACCACCTGCTCCTAAAAGAACAGACAGGTTTTATAAGGTCCCTGAATAACTTAAATACCTGTACAAAAACTCCATGGCCGACCCAACGGCAGTCTCCCTCACTTCGGATAAGTCTTTCACATTGCTTCCCACTACCAGTGCCTTCCCCTCAGACAAGATTAGCAGGGCTGTGAGTAGCCGGGATAGAAAAGTTATACATCAACCACATTAGCATTCAGGCCTATCAGTTACCAAACACAATGATGAAATGCCTGCTTTCTGTGTCACAGTCTCTGCATCAGGTCGTGTCAGAACCTCAGATGGCAGATTCTAAACAACAAATACAAACCTTTCTGTCCCAAGCAACACAAATAGGCAGACAAATTATCAAATACAGTTACGATGCATTGGATACTATGTCAAGGGTTGATGCCACTGGATCAGTGATTAGATGGTGTGCATGGCTCAGGGGTTATCCCATCCTTGAAGACTTCAAATCCAAATTCTTGATTTCCCCCTTGAACAATGATCTCTTGTTTGGACATCAAGCTGCCAACCGGACTGAACCCGAGCTAAGGGAGCTGGTAAAAACCGAGCACATTCCTGACCCACAAAAAAAATATATCAGAAAAAACTAGGAAACAACAGGTAACCAACTGAAACTCCAAAGACTGTGGTGATGTTCTTCATCTCACATTGCTGCAGTCATAACCTGTGGGTAGTCCGCTGTCCTCGGTCGGCCCGAATACCAAAGTGTTAGGCTGGCGTCGGTCATGGTCGCTCAGATCTGACGTCAGTACGCAGTGGTACTAAAGCGCATGACCGACGCCATATCCTCAGTCTTTCTTGCCGCATGGTCCGAAGCAGAAGCAGCATTTGCAAGTGCCGTTCGGCGTCCTGAAATTTTCGTATTCTGAGTTTCAGACCGAAGACCAAGTTGGGCTAAGTACCCCGTTGGGGAATATTTTTGTCTTTTCTTGCCTCAGTTTAATCCGGATGTCAGAAAAAGTTAATAATTGTATTTCTTGTGGGAAACAGATACCTCATAGGGACTACCACTCTCTCTGTATTCCTTGCTTGGGGCCTGAGCACGACGTAGTCGGGTGTCGCTTTTGCGCTATATTTAATAAGCGCACCATTAAACGCAGGTTAGATTGTGCTAGACTTGTTTTCGGTAAGCGGTGTAACTACAACATGCCGTCGGATCCTCCGACGCCCGCTACCGCTAAGAAGCGAAAAGATAAATCGTTAAAGTCTAAGCAGGATGAGTCGTCCGTTGCGGACGCCGGTTCTATGGAAACTACGGTTAAATCTGTGGATCCAGCCGAGGTTTCAGCTGAATCACAGGGGGAACCTTTAATCCTACAGGAATTGGCCTCTCAGGAGTTAGGTCAGGCCGAGGGGGCCTCTCAAGTTTCTGTAGTTCCTGCTTTACATAAGGTTGTTAGGCCTTCTACTTCTGTCACTAAAGCCCCTTCTAAGGCTAGACCTGGTCTTTCTGGCACAGGCATCAGCCCTAGTTCTTCGGGCTCTGTTCCTAAAAAACATATGCTGAAAATGGCAGAGGATTTGATTACTTTAATCAGAGGTTCTATGCCCCCTCCAGATAAGAGGCCTAGGGTGGAGACAGAGGTGGAGGGATTGGAGCATTCCTCAGATTACTCTGAGTCTTCTGCTGAGGACATTCAGGATTTCCCCCCCTATTCTGATTCGGATGCAGAGGATTCCTGTCCTTCTGCTTCTCCTCCAGAGGATTTTTCCTTTTCTGAAACCCTGCACTCCATGAGGGAGCATTTTAAGTGGGAAGGTCAGGATTTTTCAGATTCTCGTAAGAGGCTTAGGGAATTTTTGTTTTTACCACAACATAGGCCCTTGGCTATTCCCCCTGTTTTGGATGTTGTTCAGGATGTTTTTTCTGAAGCTTCCCTTAATCCTGATTCTTTACCCCCTGCCCCTGTCAAGCCAGACAGGTATTACAGAGTTCCAGAGGCTCATAAATATTTGTATAAGAGTCCTAGAGCTGACCCGGAAACTATTAGTCAGGGACCTAAGGGTGTCAGGGCTTCTGTGGTTAAGAATCCGGTACCTCTGGATAAAGATTCTAGGGCTTTGGATAGGTGGGGTAAAAAAGTGTATACCTCTTCCATGCTAGCTATGAGGGCTTTAAATTGCCAGTTTCATATGCTGAAGTATCAGAATTTTCTGTTAAGCCAGTTGAAATCTAAGGTAGATGCTCTAGCTGAGGGTATAGAGTGTAAGGAATTGCAGGACTTAGTTCATGCCTCTGATCAGGTTGGCAAGCATTCCTTGCAGTGTGGCTTTGATGCTCTTCAGGCTTCTTCCAGGGTGGCTGCCACTGGTTCAGTTATTCGTAGGCACGCCTGGCTTAAGGATCAAAATTTGTCAGAGCATGTTAAAGCTCGAATTTTGGATGCTCCCCTTCAATCTGAAGTTCTTTTTGGTACTCCTGTGGAGTCAGTTTTGAAGAAAATGGAAGACAAAGCTAAGTCCATGCAGACGGTTAAGGAATTTTTACAAGTGCAGCCCCCTAAGTTTAGCAGAAATTGGCCTGCAAAAGGATGGGCTTATCCTTCTTCTGATTTTCAGTCTAAGGGCAGATCTAGACGTGGTAGGGGCAGAGCTCATGCTCAGGGTTCTTTCAGACCTAGGACGTGGAGTTCTCCTGCACAATCTTCTGGTGAGGGCAGGGGTCAGCCTTTTCGTAAACAGACCCAATGACCTGTATCTCCAGCTGCCAGATTCCTCCTGTCTGGCAGCTCCTCTAGGAGGAAAGTTGGCACTTTTCAAGCAAAATTGGCTTTTGGTCACCCAGGACAAATGGGTGTTGGACATTATAAATTGAGGCTACAAGTTTTATTTTCACACCTTGCCTCCTTTCAAAGGCATGCCGGACGTACCTCCTCAGCAAAGGCTGGAGGCTCACAAACAGATTTCTTTACTTTTACAAATGGGGGCTATCCAGGTGGTACCTCCGTCAGAAGTAGGCCTAGGATTTTATTCTCGCCTGTTCCTTGTGCCAAAGAAAGGAAACACTTGGAGGCCAATTCTGGATTTGTCCATTCTCAATACATACCTAGACATTCCAAAGTTCAAGATGTTAACTTTGCAGCAACTTCTGCCTCTGCTAGGCAAAGATCACTGGATGGTAACTCTGGATCTCAAAGAGGCTTATCTTCACATTCCTATCAGGCCCAGCTGCAGGAGGTTCCTGCATTTTCGGGCTGGTACTTTTCATTATCAGTTCTCTGCATTGCCCTTTGGCTTATCTACTGCGCCCAGGGTGTTCACAAAGGTCCTGGCTCCTGTGATAGCCTTCTTAAGACTAAAAGGAATACAAATTTATCCTTATCTGGACGATTGCCTGATTCTTGCTCAAGACAAAGTCAAGTTACTTCAGCATCTACAGTATGTAATGGCAGTTTTAAGGTGCCTAGGGTATTCTGTGAACGAAACAAAGTCCAGTCTAGTACCCTCTCAGGACATGTGCTTTCTGGGTGTGAGACTGAATACAGCCTCTCAGATGGCTTTTTTGACCCCGGACAAACAAAGAAATCTTCCCCTATACTTCCAGCAATTATCCCTACTGTCCAGGCTGACTGCAAGGACAGTCCTTCAAGCCTTGGGGTTCATGGCATCTTGTATTCTGGTACTTCCCAATGCCAAACTGCATATGAGGAAGTTACAATGGTATCTCAAAAGTGTATGGACTCAACACTGCCACAATTTGGACACTGTCATTCAGATAATACCTTGCATCCAAAAGGAATTTTTGTGATGGGCTCAGGAATGTCAGCTAAACAAGGGACTCTCTGTGACCCGACCGGAGGCGAGTCAGATCTTAATGACAGATGCCTCAGACATGGCTTGGGGAGCACACTTCAATGGGAAATGGATTCAAGACACGTGGCCTCCCAGACTACAGCATTTGCATATCAACATGAAGGAGATGTTAGCAGTCCAATTTGCACTGATGGCTTTCAAGGATGTACTTCAACCGGGACAGGTGTTGATTCAAACAGACAACACGACAGTCATGTGGTACATCAACAAGCAGGGGGGAACCCATTCGTACCCTCTTTGCAGACAAGCTATGATTTTGTGGGAGACTGCTCTGAGTTTGCACATCACTCTTCAAGCGAGGTTTCTGCCAGGAGCACAGAACTCCTTAGCAGATGTTTTGAGCAGACAGATGGTGGATCCCCACGAGTGGAAATTGGATCCTCATGTATTTCAACAGTTGACAGTGGCTTGGGGAACTCCAGACATAGATCTGTTCGCTTCTCCACTAAATTTCCAACTGCCAAAATTTTGCACAAAGATGTTTCACCCAAAAGCTTGGAAAGTGGATGCTCTATCTTTCAGTTGGAACAACCTTCACGTCTATGCTTTTCCTCCTCTGCCTCTCCTTTCCAAGGTGCTCTTGAAGGTCAGACAGGACAAGCCTTGCATGATTCTAATAGCTCCAGATTGGCCACGTCAGCACTGGTATCCTCTGCTGAGGAGTTTAGTACAGGAGCCTCCTTGGCCTTTGCCACCAATTCCACACCTTTTGTCCCAGGCAAGCAATCATTTCCTCAATGTAAGGGTACAGTCCCTGCATCTGACAGCCTGGCATATTCTGTTTTAGACCCTGGGGGATCGCAGCTTCCTCAACAAGTTTTGAATGTCATATTGGAAGCCAGACGACCTAGTACTAGGAAAGTTTATGCTGATAAATGGAGGAGATTTTTTCTTTGGAGCACAGCAAAGAGCTTTGATGTTTCAGTGCCTAATTTGAGTGTTACACTACAGTACCTTACAGAATTATTAGACAAGGGTTTGTCTTTCTCCTCCGTGAAAGTTCATGCTGCAGCCATTTCTGCTCACTATGATTGTGACCCACCATTATTTTCTCACCCTTTGTTTAAGCAATTTCTTAGAGGGGCAAAGAACATAAGACCCCCACGTAGAGCTCCTACTCCTTCCTGGGATCTCAATTTTGTGTTGGAAAAGCTTACTTTACCTCCTTTTGAACCTGCAGCTACATCTGAGTTGAAGTTTTTGTCTTGGAAGACTGCTTTTTTGTTGGCCATTACGTCTGCTAGGAGGGTATCTGAATTTCAGGCTCTCATGGCAGTTGAACCCTTCCTGATATTCCATAAGGATAGGGTATCCCTGCATACTAACCCTACTTTTATGCCTAAAGTTGTTTCTAATGTGGCCTTAAACCAATCTATTCATTTGCCTACTTTTTATGCTGATCCCCAAAATAAAGGGGAAAAAATTTTGCATTCTTTGGATATTCACAGACAGTTACGCTATTATTTGAGCAGAACTAAAGGGTTCAGGCAGACTCAACAGTTATTCATTTCTTTTGCTTTGGGTTCACAAGGGAAAGCTGTCTCAAAGCAAACTATTTCTAAGTGGATTGGCCATTGTATTGCTTTTTGTTATTCTCACCATGGAAAGGATGTTCCGGCTGGGATCAGACCTCATTCCACTAGGGCTACTGCCACTTCTACTGCCTTTTTAAGGGGAGTAGCTACTAAGGATATTTTGGAGGCAGCTACTTGGAGTTCAGTGCACACTTTTACTAAACATTACCATCTCCCTCTTTATTCCAAGTCTAGGGCTGGGTTTGCCACTGCAGTTTTACAGGGCATGTTAGCAGCTCCTAATGCTTTTTAATTTTGCCAACCTCCCTTTACCTTTGCTTTGGGATTCTACCCACAGGTTATGACTGCAGCAATGTGAGACGAAGAACATAGTACAGTTTTGTACCTAACATAAATGTAGATGTTCGAGGATCCACATTGCTGCAGTCCAATTTTCCCTCCCTCCTTCCCCTCTGTAGTCTGGGGTTGCTGTGTTGTTTTTGGGGTGATTATTTTTTCCATATTGGTGGTTGGGTATTTTCTATTTTTGGCTATGGCCTTTTCTTTTTAGGCCTTCTGACATCTGGGGCAAGAAAGACTGAGGATATGGCGTTGGTCGTGCGCTTTAGTACCACTGCGTACTGACGTCAGATCTGAGCGACCATGACCGACGCCAGCCTAACACTTTGGTATTCGGGCCGACCGAGGACAGCGGACTACCCACAGGTTATGACTGCAGCAATGTGGATCCTCGAACATCTACATTTATGGTAGGTACAAAACTGTACTTTCTAGGCTGTGCTACCAGGAAGAGTTTACTAAACTGAAGCAGCCCAAAGGCAGGGTGCAAGTTTACAAGCAGCTCTGGCATAGATATGATTAAAGAAAGCAGCAGTCTATCTAGTCCCCTAAAATGATGGAGAAAAATGGAATTGTATCAGGTGGGAGGGGAGGAGAGGAGAGAACCTGTCTGCAGCTCCCTGGTTAGTGTGCATGCTATGACCTATAAGATGTGTACTGACAGAGTTGCAAGAGTATTTTATCATCAGCTAGTCCCAATGGAGATGACCTACGTTTTTGGTGTGAGTTCACTATTCCTTTTCTTTTTGAAATGGATTAGTTTGCTGTACCATGCATTCAGCACTATCGGGTTTCATCTCATATCATGCATTCCGGCCCCAAAACCCGGACCACACCACAAAAGGAGAGGGTGTATCCATATTCATCAAGGATACCCACACCTCCAGGTTGGTGGCTACGCACGAAGCATCGGAAACCATCCAGGTGCAATTAACCATAGGCAAAACTGCTCTACAATTTGTAGCATGCTACAGGCCACCCTCTCAAACTCAGTAAACCCACACAGCCTTCCTGAAGACACTGGAGGGTATAAATGTATCACCAAACACCATCATATTGGGTGACTTCAACTACCCGAATATAGACTGGGAACATTACTCAAGCCCAAACTTTCTAGCCCAAAGGTTCCTGGAGTTCATAAATTCAAATGCCATGGAACAACTAGTCACCGTCCCCACAAGAGGAGAAAATATACTAGATCTCATCATCACGAACATGGGGACAAAATGCTCCACACGGAAGTATATCCCTCATTGGTGAGATCAGATCATAAACTAATCTCACTAGAAATCCACATCCCGCCCCCACCCCAAACAAAAAAGACCACAGTGAAGAACTTCTCTAAAGCAAACGTCACACTACTCAAGACAGGTGTGGTATCCTTCAAGGCCCCTGAGCCAATGGAAACCACAACCCAAGCTGCGGAAGCCCTTACAAATGCCTTCTATGAACACCTTCAGGACTGCATGGATCAGGCAATCCCAAATAAAACCAAGACTCTTTCCACCAGGGCAAACGTCCAGTCTGGTGGACCCCAGCCATAAACAAACTTTACAGTAAGAGGAGAAAGCTATTACATGATAGAGCAAAATCCCAAAAAGGAAAGGCATCTTTGATCAGCACTAGCAAGAAACTACGATCCCTCATAAAATCATCCAAGGCCAACTTTGAGAGAAAAATTGCCATAGATTCAAAAGACAATCATAAGGCCTTCTTCAGCTATGTCAGAAACCTGGGTGGAAACTCCCAGATATGCTCAGAATTAGTCCAAAATGATACAAAAATCACTGAACCCACAGACATTGCCAACATACTGGCAGACAGGTTCAGCGCAAACTTCACCCCTCTCCCCAAAAGGAGAGATAACTATCCCAACTGAGAGTAGCCTCCCAGACATCTCAAATGCGCAGGTGAAAGCTGCTCTCTCTAAAGCTAAAAACACAGCATCAATGGGACCGGATGGGGTCCCCGGCTGTGTGCTACATGAACTCAATGAAGAACTAAACCCGCACATAAGGCAGCTGTTTAATCTTAGCCTCACCACAGGATATGAGCCCAAGGAGTGGCGTACGGCAACTGTGGTCCCACTCCACAAAGGCAGTGCCTCTATGGACCCTGGTAATTACCGCCCCATAAGCTTAACAAGCCTGGTCTGCAAAGCTATGGAGAGGATCATAATGGAACTCATAAACAAGGACATAGGGGACTTGCAGACCTTGGACCCAACCCAGTTTGGCTTTGTCAAGGGCAGATCTTGCCTTTTGAACTTGGTCGACTTCTTTGAAACAGTCACCAAGGCCATTGATGAGGGAAAGGCAGTCCATACAGCCTACCTTGACCTTGCAAAAGCTTTTGACACAATACCCCACTCGGGTATTATAGAGTAACTTACCAGCTTAAATGTAAACCCATATGTCACAAGATGGGTTGCAAACTGGCTAAAGGACAGAACCCACAGGGTTAGAGTTGCTGGAGCCATGTCAGACTCCAAGCCAGTTACAAGTTGAGTCCCACAGGGCTCAGTCCTTGGCCCCCTATTGTTCAGTATCTACTTCTCAGAAGTACAGGCAAACATAGGAGGACTATGGCTGACAAAGTTTGCGGATGACTGCAAACTGGGTGCCATAGTGGATAGTACATCGGATACAGACATCCTTCAGAGGGGTCTCACGGAAACTGATAGCTGGTGCCAGAGCCATGGCCTGAAGTTAAACGCAAAAAAGTGTATAGTCATACCCTTCGGGAAAAACAAGGTAACCCCAAGCTACCATATAGGCGGCAACCCACTAAGCACAGAAGAGGTTATCAGGGACCTGGGGACCCAGGTTGACAGTGGCCTCTCGTTTGACGCTCACGTAGCTAAAGTGGTTCGAAAGACCTTCTACTTTGCCCACCTGATCATGAAGGGATTCACATCCAGATCAAGTGAGGTCATTGTTCCCCTGTTCTCTTCACTTATCAGACCAATGATCGAGTACAATGCCCCATTAGGGATGTATCTCACCCGACACCTGCAGCAATTGGAGAGACCCCAAAAGTTCCTCACCAAAAGGATAAAGGGACTCCAAAACCTGTCATATGCTGCCAGACTGAAGAAACTCCAACTCTATTCAGTTGCATACCGTCTGCTCAGAGGTGACCTGTGCCTGACATACAAGGCCATGACCAACCCGGAATTAATGGACATGCTCCACCTCAAAAAATCCAAATCCACCAAAACCACTAGAGCAAGAGACTTAAACCTTAGCACGGATATAAATAGGACGTGCTGGAGGGATAGATTTATCACCCAGAGACTCCCCATGCTGTGGAATAAAAGCCCGGTCCATGTGAGGCAGAGCACCTCGCTGGCTCTGTTCAAGAGAAATCTTGACCGGTGGATGGGAGATCGTAGGTTTACCCCGGGAATCATCTCTGTGTCACTACTGGACAGAGGCACAGCAAACTAATGGGCACAGTATTTCTAACATAAGGGGCGGCGTAAGCCACATAACTTTGGGCTAGGCTTATAAATGCCCTAGGGCAGTTAGCCTAGTATAAACCTATAAACCTATGAAACAGGAACTAGCTTCTGGGCCCGAGTAGAGGGGGAGGGAACACTTGGCAGCTTAAATTTGTAGAAACGTTAATTGTGAGCACATTACACCAAGAGACGTCTGGAGTTGCATGAACTAAGCTATACTTAAAAAAATAAATAAATAAAGACTTAGAGCAGAACCAGGACAGACCCACTGTGAATGGAAGTTGCATCCAGGAGTCTTCCAGAATTTGATTAAGCTGCAGGTTACCTCTCAAGTAGTTCTGCTTGTCTCCATTCACAACAATTAACTACTTCAGATGCCTTTTCATTTCCATGGTTGGTGATGTTTCTGTATTCCTTTTCACCCTTTCCTCTAATTAATGATGGTTCTTTTAAAGATCCAGAGGGAATTTCCAAGGATAATTCTGGTAACTCTGCTTTGGTCCAGTCAACAGTGGTTCTCCGTTCTTTTGAAAATGATCAAGGGGAATTACCACAAGCTTCCTTACAGAATGGGCTTGACTCGCATCACACTGGGGGGGCGGGGCGTTGTTACAGCCTAGCTTTCAATTTCTTAAACTCACTGCCTGGGTGATGAGAGTTTTAATACCTTTTAGGCATCTATTTTCTGAAGAAGTGCAGAAGGTGTTAAAGGAGGTTATGAAACCTGCTACCATAAAATTATATTTGGTTAAGTGGGAAATATTTTCTGGTTAGTGCCAAATCAAGAACTATGATCCTTTTAAAGCTGAGATACTTTTGATTCTTCAGTATCTGTGTGAGTTATTATCCTGTGGCATTTCTTACTTTTCTATTGATACTAACTTCTTGGCCTTTCCTCATTTAACCATAGATCCCACCCTTTTCTACCTTGCCTCAAATTAAATGATTCTTCAAAGGAGTTTTACATATTCGTCCACCTAGAAGATAGGTCTTTTTGTGTTCTTAATTTTGTACTGGAGAGATTGACACTTCTTCCTTTTGAACATGATCATGAGGCTAATTAGCTAAGAAGGGTATCTGAGTTATGAGTTGTTATGTTGATTCAATCCTACTCACCTTTCACAAAGATTGGGTAACTTTAAGAACCAGTCCTTGTTTTATGTCTAAAGTGGTTTCAGAGTTTACAGTGAACCAGGCTATTCATCTCCCTGTTTTCTTTCCAGAACCAAAAAATAAAGGAAAAAGAATTCTAGATGCTGTGGATGCCCACAGGCAACTTGGATACATTTAAAGGATAAAAACTTTCAGGAATTCTAATTTTTTTTTTCATATGAAGGTAAGAAAACAATTACAATCTGCGTCCAAATGGAGTCTGAAAATGGTTGTCCTGTGCTACTACTTTTTTATTGACATCATAAGTAGACAATTCCAGGCATAGTCAGGGTTGACTCTACAAGTGCTTTAGCTACTTCTGTGGCATTTTGGAAAGGAGTGGACTTAAAATATTGTAGAGGCAATAACTTGATTAATGAAAACACATTTACCAAACACTATAAGCTGGCTTTTGACAAGGCCTAAAGCAGGCTTTGCTAGGACTATTTTCCAAAGGCTCCAGGACTCTGATCCTTTTTCCTCCTCCCTTTCCTTCTAAACCCTGGTATTCATCCCATGTAGCTTAGGCTACTGCAACAGTCCTCTAATGATGAACATAATGCAGCTTTGTAATTAAACTTGCTATAGTAATATTTATTTATCCTTTTTTTTTATTTAACCAGGTTGCTTCCAGTAAGCTAGTGGAGTCTTTTAAAGGGAAACCTGAGAAGGTATTTCTACTGCTGGAAGAAATTTGGCCAGGGCATCAGGGAACTTATCCTATTCTTTTCTATGGGTGTTGTGAGACATTTTACATCCGAGCTATCACCAATTCAAGTGGATAGGACCTTGGATTAACTTCTTATCCGAAGGATAAAATGGTCGAATAGATAACTGTTGCAGTACAGACACCCTCCTTCCCCCTTTTTTGTGCCAGAGTGTGGGTTTTTTATGTTCCTTTCTTTTCTTTGTACATACCTATCTCTCAAGACTCTAGCCTCCCTTGTTTTGAGGCAAGAAAACCTTGAGAATCTCGTTGCCTAACTACTGTCTTTCATACTGCTGTCCTCAGGTTCTACAGCGATTAATGCAGGTGAGAAGTTCCCTAAAGCTTTTGAAGCTGGCTAGTCTATCCGACTCATGGCAGGAAACATCCCATATAGCTTAGGCTACTGCAACAGTGACCTAATGGGACATAACACCTTTGCAGTAACTTTGCTTGCACAAATGTAATGTTGTAGTTAAAAAAGCTAGTCTTCATTTCATTGCATTCTAAATGTTTGAGTCTGAGACTTTTATTTATTTGACATTTATTAGACTGCGGTAGCGTTGTCGCCTCACAGTAAGACGTTGTCCTGTTCGATTCTCAGCTAGAGCGTCTTCTGTGTGGAGACATGCGTGGATGGGCATACCTTCGTTGAAGGTTGTGCATCAGGGCTGGCAACTCGGCACGTAAAAATCGACTGCCAGTCATTAGCAGACCAGAGTTCCGCTGTGGCGACCCCTAACCGGGAAAAGCCTAAAGGCTCAACATTTACTGGGAAAGTTTGACTAGGCATAGATTCCATTTTTAGATGAGCCCCATGTATAAAAGCTACAATTTATGGACATTTAATACATGTACAGTAATTCACAATTTGTAGTACAAATGGGATGACAGAATTAAACTTCTTTAATTTCAGTTTGCACAATCTTATTAATTTACCTTTGTTGATAGCTAGTAATTTTCTTGTAACCAGAATGAAAAGTGTCATATCTGGCAGGCTATCATATCTGCTGTTTCACCATCAGCAAAATTAAGTAGAATGCTTTGCTACAAATTGTGCATAAATTTAGTCTCACACATTCTATCTAAAAGTTCAGACTTAAATTTATATGAAAAAAGAAAAGATGGAATACATTACAGTGGGCTTAGTAGATCATTTTGCTTTGGACATGTCTATTTTTGGTAGATGTAATTTTGGATAATGAAAACTTAGACCAAATTCCATATTTCTTGCAAAGGGGGGAAATTTAGCAACCCATTTTCTAACAGTGTCATGCATCATAAAATGTTTAGAGGATCTTGAGTGCCTGGTTATGTGCTTTTCGTTGAAACTTGGATCATAGTTAAAAGAAAATGAGGTACAACTTAGTTCTACAAGTATGTACTGTATCCTTTTTGGATGCTATATTATGTGCATATATTTGGAGTTTGCGGTGTATGGGTTGCATGATCATTAGTTGTTAGTAATAGTTAGCAAGGTAATCTGTAAATACAGTGAACAGTCCATATTCCTGCAAATACTCAGCCTTTTATAATTTCACAGGTTCAGATTCTAATTTCCTTTTATAGCTGAAATATGTGCCAGTAAAATGTTTCATGGTACTTCTGCTTAAATATATTTTTAATAATAACAATGACTGACAGGAAATGTCATAGTGTGAATTACTTACTGCTTCAAGTACTATGGATTAAGATAATACATTTATGCTTCATTTTTTTGTAATCCTCATGAAGTGCCAAAGCAAGTGCAGGCATATGTGATAAAAGTAAATGTGTTAGTTACTACTTATATACTTGTAAGGAAGGCAGATAGTAACTATCATCTTGAAGCAGTACATTCCTCTAAATGTGTATTACTGTCAAAAAGAGCAAATGCTGTTTTTCTGACTGTTTTGGAAGTTAAAAGCTGTTTGGCACCATTGGGTTGTAATTTATAAAATATGGTCATTAACATGGATTAGTGTTTGTCATTTTCCAGGAAGCTTTTATAAACAAGTCCCTGATTCAGAGGGTTTAATTAAAAAATCTCACTACTTATGGATGTTCAATGCATATTAACAGAATCGTAATCTGTTTTTTTTTCTACATTGTAGTGGTTTAGTAGTTTATCCCGATGGACCTTTAAATCTGGATCATAAACCAGAAGACATGTCTGAGCTTTTTAGACCATTCCGCACATTACTGCGAAAAATACGGTAAGCAGATGCTTTTTATTTGATTTTATTTTTTTAATATTTTTGTATTCTTGCACATAAGTATAGTACATTATCTGATCAGCTTAATGATGAAGAGGTGTAAATCTCCCTTACTATGCCTTAGGTGACCAGAATTTGAGTAGTGGCTCAGGTACTTGAAGGAGCTGGGGAAATATGAGTGAGAAATTATTGATTTTGGTGTGTGTGTGTGTGTGTGTTTTTGATTCTTTGTTTATGGAGGAGGGGCTTCTAGGGTGAGCGGGAGCACTAGTGGAGTTTGGGGCAGCCAGGCCCACACTGTGAAGGTAAAACCAAGAAGAATCCAACATGGGGAACATGAAATTCCCCTTGGGGACAATAGTGGATTCAGAGGGCCACCAAGAAGGGGAGAGGGGTCCTCCCATTAAGGTGAGTCAGCCACTCCCTGGAGCCAACAACCTGACCCTCTGCTAACCACCCAACTGTCGATGGAGAATGGATAGGCTGATTGGGATTCCCAAGTGGGGATGAATGGGCTATTGGGCTCGTGCCCAGCCGGGGAATGTCTGGCTCCTGTCTTCCTGGAATGTATGGACTGATTGGGTGTTGGTAGTGGAGGCTTTGGTAAGGTCCTGGGAGGAGATTTAAGAGATTAAAAAAAAAGACACTTGCACACTTGCACACACAATACTTAACATTTACAGTGAGATGTTTGATGTTTAGTACCCAAAAACAGTATGTAATTTGTGATGTGTTCTTGTCTGTTCTGTACAATACTTTGTAGCAGCAGTTTTCTGCTTGTGTTCCATTGCTCTATTTTTTTATTTTTTAATTATGTACCATCCTTAAAATTTGGTATAAAAAGTAGTGAGAAATTGTGATGACCAGTGGCAGGCTTTGCAACAGAATATTAAATCTTACTTCTACGGGTCATGTTTAATTTGCTGAAGCTTGTCTCTCCTTTCTGAGAACTCTGTACTGGCAGTTCTTCAAATATTTGTGTGGCACTCCTGCTTCAAGGATTTGCATGGTACAGATACAGTTCTTGCTGGTACATTCAATAACATCACCTCTTCATATTAAAAGGTACTACCTCCTCGCAGTTCCACTTCTCAAAGTTTTTTTTTTTTTTTTTATTGGCCACTTATGTAGTTCACGTGTCAATCCTGCTTTCCTTTGTAAGAACATTCCTGAACTATATTATGAAAATCCAGCGAATAGCCCCAGATCTGTGGCATAAAGGGATGGAGCCCTGCCTGTAAATGAAATGCCAAAGTTTGATAAGTTGGACAGGTGCTGGAAGACCTGTGTAGGAGTTTGGGAATGAGTAGTTTTTTTTTCCTGCTTGCCTGCTATGGGAAGACAGGGTTGAGTTTTTGCCTGAGATTTGACATGGTCCTGGTGATGGGAGTCCTATAATCTAATAGAAAATAGCAGATTTCCCCTAAGAATTTGACATTGACAGGGTCAGGATGGAGCTACCTGATGCTACATGCTGTGATGTACATGGTGTCAGCAGCTCCACCCAGTTAGGGTATTGAAAAAAGTCCCCTAGTGTGCAGAACAGTGTGTGTGGAGCTGCTGACTGCTCTGCTTCAAACCACCTCCACCATTGGTGAGGTCCCAAGTCCAGGGAGGTAGAATCACCAAAACAGTAAAATGGAGCTATGGAAAAAGCTTCGGGACAATTAATTATCAGCTGAAATACATGTAAAGGAGACTGAGAATAAACACATTCAAGTGTGTGTGTGTGTGTGTGTGTGTGTGTGTGTGTGTGTGTGTGTGTGTGTGTGTGTGTGTGTGTATATATATATATATATATATATATATATATATAAATATATATATATAATATAGATATTTATGTGTGTGTGTGTATGTATATATATATATATATATTTATATATATATATATATATACACACATACACACACATATATATATGTGTGTGTGTATGTATATGTGTGTGTATATATATATATATATATATATATATATATATAATACATACATATATATATATATATATATATATAATACATACATATATATGTGGTTCTCATCTAAGTGGCTGATTGGCACGTTTATAGAATGGTTTTACAAGTGATTTACTGTTGTCAAAAGTATTTACTTAAGAAGTGGAATTTTGTCAGTGTGACTTTTTCACAGATTTTTTTTAATTGGCGTTGTGTGTAATGTCTAGGTTTTAGGTTTAGGTTTTTGTCTGGGTACACTTAGGTTTTGTGGAGTGGATCTGTATTTAGTGCTGAGGGAATTATTAAATGCCATATTCTCCTTTCATCAATATATGTTTGTCTGAGATCCATGATAAGTGTGTAGTGGAGAATCAGAGTATTTTCCCTAACCCTGTTGATGTGCGATCTCAGAGGTTGGTGGATATATAAGTTGCTTAGTGTGTGGAGACATTTGAGAGCATGCACTCCAGCAAAAATGTATGTTGTAAGATTGTTTTTTGCTAAAACTTTGTGTTGGGGGAATGGTATAGTTGTGTTTTTTTCTTATTATTTTAGGTGTATGCTATTTAATTATTGTTTTTTTAACATGTTTAGAAGTTGTAATCAGTAGTAGGTATACCGTATTTAGTAGGTTTTGTAAGTATGTAGTCAATACCGGTGTGCTTTGATATGTATGATTTTTGATGTACTTTTATGTGGTGCTGTTCAGTTATGTTGCTGTTAAGCCAAAGACAAATGTATGTGTATAATATGTTGGTATAGCATACAAACACCAGCACATATATTAACATGCACATACGTATCTATATTTACATTTTATATGGATATAGGTGGATACAGATTGATGTTTACATATACGTGACTGTGTATACATACATATATATATATATATATATATATATATATATATAAAATTCAAAGTTGTGACTTCTGTACTACACACAAACCCAATCCTATGTGCAAGCAGGGAGGTGTGCCCTCCTGTACCCCCCTACTTAAATATACTAACTCCAATGCCGCACTACATACACAGACACACGAAACACCACCAAACAAACTACATCCCCCTTCGCACACACACACACACACACACACATCACAGTAACCAAACACACTAACACACACTACAGCCCCTACCCAAAACCCTTAAAACATAAACACCTGAATCCATGAACACAGCGCAACACCAGAAACGCTAATTAAACATCTCTGAAATGTGGGATTTTTAATTTCGTGCTTTTGGGTATTCGCTGTTTTAGCTTTTCCACTTTATGGGCTCGAGATTCAGAAATTCAAGATTTCAGGATTTCGAGCTTATAAATTGTTTCTATATGTGTGTATGTATATGTGTATATATATATATATATATATATATGTATATATATATATATATATATATATATATATATATATATATATATATATATATATGTGTGTGTGTGTGTGTGTTTGTGTGTTTTATATGTAATGTACAATGCCTTCTGCATGCCCTGTTGATTGCCAGGTCTGGTGCCAATGGATGGAGCTTAACAACTAGCCCTGTAGTGTATGCCAGTGTTTGATTAGTCATCTCAGGTGAACAGAGAGGCTGTGTGCCTACCTTAACTTCATCTGGGGCCTCTAATGATGGAGCTGCCAGTTCAGAGATGGACAGGATTGCCCTTCATGTGATCTCAGGCTGGCGACAGAGAGGAATGAGAAGTCAAGATCAGGAAGTTAGACTGTGGCCACAGCCTTGTTCCATAGGTATTTCCATCTTCTCATTGGTCTCTGGTCCCTTGCAGATATTGAGCCCTGCTTTGGCTAGCCAAAGGTCAAACTTTAAGGTGAGAGATGCAACTCACTCCCAAGCAACCACATCTTGAAATGAGTTTTAGGGGTTAAGTGCAGGCCATCCCCAGCATTGATGGATGGCATAGATGGTAAGCTCATACAGAGCATCCCTGGGGAGTTTACTCTACCTCATGAAGGATGCAGTCTTATCAGAAAGAGTTGAGCAAAATCCTGCAGACCTGTCAGCACTTTTTGCACTTCCTTTCTGCCTTACCCCTTTAAACCACCCAGAGGCATACCCGTTAACTTTGCTCAAGAATTCTAGAAAAGCCAAAAATAATACGAGGAGTGGGTGAAGGACCAAAACCAGGGTCAAATTTTAAATAATATTCTAATTAACTTAAAATAGTTAATACAGCAACTAGCCTTATGTTAAGTTCCACTTTCTGAACAATAAGTAGTATGATAAGTAATGTCTGGTATTACTAACTGCAGTCCTCTCTTATTCACCAGAAATTTAAAAACATGACAAGGTACAGGGCAAAAATATGAGGCAAGATCAGGAACATTCTGCAAAATCAGGGAAATTTTGAGACGTATATAAACAGCTTGTCGGATGCATTGTGGGGCAGGACTGTGTAGATGAGGAAGTACGTAATCCGGGAGTGCCTTCTGATATTTTACAAGTCCCATTGCATACTTCTTGGTCTGTGATGCCACATTCATTGAGTACTTTCTGTTATACTAGGGATTGGTTATCTGCTCTTGAAAACATGTTTTCTGTTTGAGAGGAGCACAGGCCAGTCCTAGAGTAGGTTAGTAACTGGAGATCTTTTCTCTCCCCTTTTGTATCCTCCTGGACAGGGAAGTAAAAAAAAAAAAGTTTTTGGCTCTGATTTTGAGAAAAAGTGATTACTTCCCCTACCAACACCTCTCTGGATGTCTTTTATTTAGGGAAACTGTACTTATGAGGTTCTCATAGGTTCATAGGTGTGTACTAGGCTAATGGCCCTGGAGACTTTACAAGCCTAGCCCATAGCTCGAATGTCTGCAAGTGTTTATTTAAAGTACTGTTTATTTTAAGTACTGATTTAAGTAGTGCTTATAGGTTCATAGGTAGGAACTAGGCTATTGGCCCAAGGGCCTAAGTAAGCCATGCCAACAAGGTTCCCTGGCTTACGCCACCCAAGAAAGTTAATTTCCTTTGCCCCTGTCTAGCAGAGCCACAGAAGTGATCCCCGGGGTGTATTTCCTATTTCCCATCCACTCATCAAGATTTTTCTTGGAGTGCTAATAAGGAGCTTTGCTTGAGATAGATGGGTAGCTTGTTCCAGAGTATAGGAAGTCTCTGGGACAGGAATCTGTCCCTCCAGCATGTCCTGTTTATTGTATTGACAAGGTTTAGGTCCCTAGAGCATGTAGCTCAGGGGGATTGTGATTTCTTTAAGTGTAGCATGTCCAACAGCTCTGGTATTTAACATAGCTTTATATGTTAGGCAGAGATATCCTCAGTAGGCGATATGCTACAGAGTAAAGCTGGAGTTCTTTGAGACGGTCAGTGTAGGGCATCTATTTATGCCAGTAATCCTCTTTGTGAGGTACTTCTGTGGCCTTTCCAGCTGCTGCAGATGTCTTGTGAGGTACATTCCAAAAGGGTTATTGTACTCTATAATGGGTCTAATGAGTGTCGAGTAGAGGGAAACAGTGACCTCTTTTTTCCTGGATGAGAACCCTTTTGTGATGAGATGTGCCACATAGAAGGATTTCCTGACTACTGTGACGATGGGATTATCAAAGGAGACACTACTGTCCACCTGGGTCCCATGGTCTCTTATCACACATTCGGCGTTAAGTAGACTGACATTTATGTGGTAGTTCATGGGTACAGAGTTTTTACCAAAGAGGATGACAGTGCACTTTTTGGCATTGAGCTTGAGGCCATGCCTCTGACACCAGGCATCTGTCTCAGTGAGGCCCTTTTGTAGGATGTCCACATCATTTAGGGACTCTACTATGGCTCCTAGTTTGCAGTCATCTGCAAACTTTGTTAGCCAGAGGCCTTCTGTGTTAGCCTGTACTTCAGAGAAGTAGATACCAAACAGGAGAGGTCCCAGGACTGAACCCTGTGGTACTCCACTTGTCACTGGTTTGAAGTCAGATTTGGACTCTGCAACTTTTACAGTGTGGGTTCTGTCAGTGAGCCAGTTGACAACCCATCTTGTGATGTACGGATATATACCTAGTTTAGAGAGTTTAGCTATAATTCCAGAATGGGGGATGGTGTTGAAAGCCTTGGCGAGGTCAAGATGTGCTGTGTGGACCACCTTAACCTCGTCTACGGCTTTAGTGACTGCCTCAAAGAAGTTGATTAGGTTCCGAAGGCATGATCTGCCTTTCACAAACCTGAACTGGGTGGGGTCCAGAGTTTGGAGGCTACCAATGTCTTTGTTTGAGTTCCATGATAATACATTCCTTGGCCTTGCAGACCAGGCTCGTTAGGCTAATAGGGCGATAGTTCCAAGGATCAGTGGTGGCTCCCCCTTTGTGGAGTGGGATAACTGTTGCTGTGCGCCATTCAGTGGGCACAAAGCCTGACGTGACTATGATCGAACATGGTGCTTGGGGTGGGGAGCCAGTTCATTCTGAAATTCATGTAAAACGCAACCTGGGATGTTGCCCGGTCCCATGGATGCTGTGTTTTTGGTACAAGAGTGTGCATTTTTTACCTGCATAGATGTGATTACAGGGACTCTGCATTCTTCCTGTATAGATATGGGCCCTTTAGGGGGTGAGAGGGGGGTAAAGTTAGCAGTGAATCTATCTGCCAGGATGTTGGCAATATCAGTTGGTTCTGTAATTTTTGTGCTGTTGTGCTGTAACTCAGAGCAGATCTGGGTGTTGCCATTGAGATTCTTGACATAGCTATAGAATGCTTTGTGGTTTCCCTTAGAATCTTTGGTGATTTTATTTTTGTAGCTAGCTTTGGAGGATCTTATAAGGGATTTCAGCTTCTTACTGAGGCTGACCAGGGAGCTCCTCCACTCATAGGTAGGTACTAGGCTATCGGCCCTAGGGCCTATGCAAGCCTAGCCATAACAATTCCCTGGCTGTTTCTTCCTACAGTATTTACTTCCCTAGACCCCTGTTTATCAGGGCGACTGATGTGATCCCCAGGGTGAATTTCCAATCTCCCATCCAGTCATCAAGGTTCCTTTTGAAGAGGGCCAAAGAGGCACTCTGCTTGACATGTATGGGCAGTCTATTCCAGAGTCTGGGGAGTCCTCTGGGTCAGGAACCTATCCTTCCAGCATGTTTTGTTCATTGTGATGACAAGGTTTAGAACTCTGGATCGTCTGTCTCTGAGGAATTGGGATTTCTTTAAGTGTAGCATGTCCAACAGCTCTGGGTGTGACATGGCCTTGTATGTTAAGCAGAGATCACCTCTGAGTAGACGATATGCGATAGAGTATAGGTGGAGTTTTTTTAGATGGTCAGCATAGGCCATCTGCTTTAGGCCTGTGATTCTTTTAGTGAGGTATTTCTGCGGTTTTTCCAGTTGTTGCAGATGTCTTCAGATGTACATACCAAACGGGGCATTGTATTCTATAATGGGTCTAATGAGGGATGAGTACAGTGGGACAATCACCTCCTTTTTTCTGGATGAAAAGCCCTTGGTGATGAAGTGTGCCACATAGAAGGATTTCTTGACTGTTGTGACGATGTGGTTATCAAAGGTAACACCACTGTCCACCTGTGTCCCTAAGTCTCTTATCACACTTTCGGTGTTTAGTGTACTGCCACCTATGTGGTATTTCATGGGTACATGTTTTTTCCCAAAGGGGATAACTGTACATTTCTAGGCATTGATCTTGAGCCTATGGCTCTGGCACCAAGCATATGTTTCTGTAAGGCCCTTTTGTAGAATATCCACATCATTTGGGGATTCAATAATGGCTCCCAGTTTGCAGTCCTCTGTGAACTTTGTTTGCCAGAGTCCCTTAGTGTTGGCCTGTACTCCAAAGAAGTAGATGCCAAACAAGAGCGGTCCCAGGACTGAACCCTGAGGTGGTACTCTTGTCACTTGTCTAGAACTGGATTTGGAGTTGGCTACTTTTACAGTGTGGATTCTGTCAGTAAGCCAGTTGGCAACCCATCGAGTGACATAGGGATTAATGCCCAGCTTAGTAAGTTTATCTATGATTCCAGAATGGGAGATGGTGTCGAAGGCCTTGGCGAGGCCCATATAGGCTATCTGTCTTGTCCACACCTCTGGAGACTGATTCGAAGTTAGTCAGGTTCAGGAGACAAGATTGGCCCTTCATGAACCCAAACTGCGTGGGGTCCAGTGTTTGAAGGCTACCAATGTCTTTGTTTATAAGTCCCATGATGACATGTTCCGTGGCCTTGCAGATCAGACTTATCAGACTGATGGGGCGGTAATTTCTGGGATCCAAGGTGGAGCCCCCCTTGTGGAGTGGGATAACTGTAGCTGGGCATGAAGCCTGAGGTGAGGCTATGATTAAACATGACACTTAGGTGAGGTGCCAGTTCATTTTGTAGTTCATGTAGTATACAACCTGAGATGTCATCTGGTCCCATGGATGCTGCATTATTAGCTTTGGAGAGTGTGTTTTTTATGTGTATGGCCATTATTGCCGGAATTTGGCAATCTTTTGGTATCGAGATGGGCCCTTTAGGGGGTGAGAGGGGGGTGACGTTTGCACTGAATATATCTGCCAGGATATTGGCAATATCCTTGGGATCAGTATATTTAATGCCATTCTGTTGTAGCTCAGAGCAGATCTGAGCATTGCCATTTAGATTCTTGACATAGCTATAGAATGCCTTGTGGTTGTCTTTGGCAATATTATTTTCATAACTAGCTTTGGAGTATTTTACGAGGGATCTCAGCTTCTTACTGAGGCTGTTAAGGGAGTTTTTTTGCATCCTGGGATTTTCCTCTTTTCTGCAGCAGTTTCTTCCTTTTGTTGTAAAGTTTGTTTATGGCAAGGGACCACCAGATTGGCTTTCTTTTTTTGGAGGAGAGCGTTTTCGTTCTGTTGGGGATGGCACGATTCATGCACAAGTGGATGTGCTCGTACAGTGCCTTAGTGTAGGATTCAGCAGTCAAACTTTCAGTTCCCGTCTGCATGGGTGTCATGAAGTTTGTCACTTCTGACTTGAGTAGCATGAAGTTGGCTTTCGAGAAGTTTTTTTTACGGAGGTTTCCTTACTGGGAGGTGGGGATGGGATGTGGATGTCAAGGGTGATTAGCTTATGGTCAGACCTGACCAACTAGGGGATGACCATAGGTGTGGAGCATCGATTTCCCATGTTGGCAATGACCAGGTCTAGGATATTGGAGCCCCTGGTGGGACTAAGGATTAAGTTGATCCATGGCATTGGAATTTATGAATTCTAAGAACCGTAGGGCAAAGGTGTTGGTACATGAGTAGTTTTCCCAGTTAATGGCAGGGTAGTTTAAATCACCCAGTATTAGGGTGTTTGGTTTTATCTTAATATTTTCCAGTATGTTTAGAAAGGTGTAGTGAGAATCTTGAGGCATGGTGGGGGATCTGTAGAAAGCTACAATTTGGATTGCAGTCTTACCTAGTGTTAGTTGCACCTGGAGAATTTCAGATGCATCGTGTTGGGCAGCTAGCCTGATGTTGTGAATATCCTTGGTGAATATTGACACTCCTCCACCTTTAGTGTTTCGGTCCTGGCTTGCTCGCCAAAAGTGTGGTAAGAGTTGTAGCCTGGTATTGCAGAGGTGCTCTCTGGAGCCTTGAACCAGGTCTCGGTTACTGCTCAGATGTCAATGTTCTCCATTTTTAGAAGTTCCTCGAGAGAGTGCATTTTGAGGTTTAGACTTCTAGCATTGAGTAGCATTACCTTCAGATTTTGTATGCTTGTACCTGTTACGGTGGTTGTTTTGTCCTTTGAACTTTGCCTAAAAAGGCACTATAGGGGTGGGAAGAGCCTTAGCCAGTAACCTGAATCCCAGAGGCGACAGGTGCAGACCATCTCTGGCAAAGCATCGTGGTCTGTTAATCATGTCGTCCCAGACAGGCAGATACTGGATCCCCTTTGAATGACACCAGAAGCTTAGCCAATTGTTGAAGTAAATCATTTTGTCCTTATACTGTGGTGTCATTCTGGGCGAAGGCTGGATGCCACTCAGGACTAGGGTCTTACCTGCCTGGGCCGCATGATCCGAGAGCTATGTCTCTTTTCATGTAGTAAACCCAACATGGTTTCAGGCCATATCACAGCACTAACTCCGCTCTGCTCTTCTTCACCAACCCTATACTTCATCACAAAAACAATGGCCTCGTCTCTGCTACCATATTTCTAGATCTCTCAAAGGCCTTTGACATGGTATCTCATGAGCTGCTACTCTCTACTCTCCCCTACCTTTCCTTCTCACAGTCGGCCTGCAACTGGTTTCACAGCTATCTACACAGACACCAGCAATCAGTAATCTGGGACAATAACCTATCACCTCGCCTCCCAGTTACTCTCAGAGTTCCCCAAGGGTCTATCCTTGGCCCTCTGCTATTCTCACTTTTCACTAACAACCTTCTTACTGCCACCACACAAGCATCTCTTATACAGTGCACAGATGACTGTGCTCTCATCTGCTCTGCCCCACTCTACCAGAACTACAACAAATCACACAGGAATCATTCTCTTCTGTAGAAAGCTGGCTATCCAATGCTCAGCTCCTACGCAACCCAAGTAAGACAAAGCTTCTCCTGTTACAACCTTGCAAAGCCACCCTAAACACCCCCCACTTCAACATTCTCGGCAAAGACAATACCATCATCTCAAGCAGATAGACATTGGATCCCCTTAGAATGACACCAATAATTAAGCCAATTGTTAAAACTGATCATTTTGTCTTTGTACTGTGGCATCATTCTTGGTGAGGGTAAGATGCTGCTCAGGGTCAGGGTCATACCGGCCTGGGCTACATAATCAGAGAGCTCCTCTATGTCTCTTTTCATGTAGTCCAGGGAGGTACGTCTCAGGTCGTTCACACCGGCATGTACAATGACTGAGTCATATTTGTACTTGCTGTGGAGTGACCTGAGTGCTTGTGTTATGTGGCGGATTCTAGCGCCCAACAGGCAGCTTACTGTGACCTTTTCCTTGTTCAGTCTGGTGAGCGGGACGTCAGTGTGTTTGACTATGGAGTCACCTATTACAAGTGTGTCTGGCATGTTGTTTGGCCTTAAGGGCTGTGACTGTTTAGCACACTGACTTTGTGAACTATGTGTTGCATGTGCTATGTCTTGAGGTGGCGGTTGCTTGGGTGTCTGCTTTGGAGGCCTCTGTTGTTTTGGTAGATTTTTAATCAGCGCCTCCGAGTATGTTTTTGTGTGTTTATGTGTTTGGTTTGCAGTTGTGATAGTTCTATGTGAGACTGGGTTTGTAGTGTGCATGGTTACCTTCTCCTCCTGACTGGTCTTGCCAGTACTGAGTTGAGAGAGCTCAGCCTCCAGTTTGGCTATATAGTTGCATCTCTCGCATATATTTGTATTTGTTGGGAGGAGGAGAGGGTTGTCTGTGTACATGAGGAAATTGTAACATTGCCTCAAGATTCCCAGATTCACCAGTTGAACAGGAGAGGACGCCAGCAACTGACCCTTCGACATGCTAGAATAGTGAAAAAGATTGCTGTGTAACGGAGTCAGAAAGGACCTATAGGGAAATGGGTACTCAAGGGAATTTAGGTGAATGAAGTACTTTCTTTTGTTTGAGTGCTTTTACCTGTATAAAAAATGCTTTAGGAGCAAGTGCTGAGCTTTTCAGATAGAGAATAGGCTGTTTAGATTGCAAGTAGAGCAGTTCTAAGGGAAAAATTGAAGAGCAGACTTTACGGAGCCAGAAATAGTTTAAACTTGATTAACCGGCGCTGCCTGATGCTGCTGCATGAGCAACTTCACCCAAAAACTGGCTTTATAGCAGGTGGTTGAAAAGAGCCAGGAATTGACCCAAAATGGCCAATAAACTACAAGTTGCTGGGCTGGAACCGCTCCTCTAGGGGCAAATAGGTTGCTCAGCGCTCCCCACTCCCACTGGTGAACAAAGAAGCTTCCTCTTATCCAAATAAGGATATGGATAGCACAGGAACTAAGACAAAGCCCAGAGATCAGCAAAATCTGAATACTGGACTATTCTAGTTCAGTAAGGCGGGAAAACAAGGATATTTTTTTGGTTTTTTTTTTTTTTTACAGAGACAGAAGAAAAA
>NC_056729.1:1422912061-1422922061 GCF_019279795.1 Protopterus annectens
GCCTCACTTACCTTAGTTAAGGTCGGTGTTCATGACTCAACCATAAGAAAGAGACTGGGCAAAAATGGCATGCATGGCAGAGTTCCAAGGCGAAAACCACTGCTGACCAAAAAGAACTTAAAGGCTCACCTCACTTTTGCCAAAAAAACATTTTGATGATCCCCAAGACTTTTGGGAAAATATTCTGTGGACTGACTAAACAAAAGTTTAACTTTTTGGGAGTTGTGCATCCTATTACATCTGGCATAAAAGTAACACAGCATTTCATAAAAAGAACATCATGCCAGCAGTCAGACATGCTGGTGGTGGTGTGATGGTCTGGGGCTGCTTTGCTGCTTCTGGACCTTGAACGACTTGCTGTGATTGATGGAACCATGAATTCTGCTCTCTACCAAAAAATCCTGAGGGAGAATATCCGGCCATCATTTTGTTACCTCAAGCTGAATCACACACGGGTTCTGCAGCATGACAGTGATCTAAAACACACCACCAAGTCCACCTCTGAATGGCTTAAAACAAAGGGAAGCTTTGGAGTGGCCTAGTCAAAGTCTGGACTTGAATCCAATTGAGATGCGGTGGCGAGACCTTAAAAAGGTGGTTCATGCTCGGGTACCCTCCAATAAGGCTGAATTAAAACAATTATTTTTCTAAAAAGTCTTTCTGCTTAAGCTGTTTAATTCAGCCATACTGGGTCAACAGCACCAAATTTCCCAGCCCTTAAATAAGGCTCCTAATGCTAAAAAGTTCCACCAAATTGTACTGTTAAAGTTGCTTTCTCTTTTTAAAAACAGAACATAGATTAGAATTTAAAGCAAGTACTGTATACTCAGCACTCAGGTCACTCCACAGCAAGTACAAGTATGACTCAGTCATTGTCCATGCCGGTGTGAACGACCTGAGACGTACCTCCCTGGACTACATGAAAAGAGACATAGAGGAGCTCTCAGATTATGTAGCCCAGGCCGGTATGACCCTGACCCTGAGCAGTATCCTACCCTCACCAAGAATGATGCCACAATACAGAGACAAAATGATCAGCTTTAATAATTGGCTTAATTACTGGTGTCATTCTAAGGGGATCCAATGTCTGTCTGCCTGGGATGACATGCTTGACAAGCCACGCTGCTCGCAAGGGATGGCTTGCACCTGTCACCCTGGGCTTCCGGATATTGGCAAAGGCTCTTGCCACCCCTTAGTGCCTTTTTAGGCAAGGCTCAAATGATAAACCTACCGCCCTAGAAAACAAAAATGGAGAAAACTAAGGGTAATACTTCTCAATGCCAGAAGTTTAAACCTCAAGATGCACGGCCTCAAAGCCCTCCTCAGTATGGAGAACATCGATGTCTGTGCTGTGACTGAAACCTGGTTCAAGGCTCCTGAGAGCACCCCAGCACTATCAGGTTATACCTCATATCATGCGTTCCGACCCCAAAATCCGGACCGAACCACAAAAGGAGGGGGAGTATCCATATTCATAAAGGATACCCACACCTCCAGGTTAGTGGCAACGCACGAAGCATCGGAGACCATCCAGGTGCAATTAACCATAGGTAAAACTGCCCTACAGTTTGTAACATGCTACAGACCACCTTCTCAAACTCAGAAAACCCACACAGCCTTCCTGAAGACACTGGAGAGTATGAATGTCTCTCCAAACACCATCATATTGGGTGACTTCAACTACCCAAACATAGACTGGGAACATTACTCAAGCCCCAACACCCTAGCCCAAAGGTTCCTTGAGTTCATAAACTCAAATGCTATGGAACAACTAGTCACCATTCCCACAAGAGGAGAAAATATACTAGACCTGATCATCACAAACATGGGGACAAAATGCTCCACACCGGAAGTATATCCCTCATTGGTGAGATCAGACCATAAATTAATCTCACTGGAGATCCACATCCCGCCCCCACCCCCAGCAAAAAAGACCACAGTGAAGAACTTTTCAAAAGCAAACTTCACACTTCTTAAGACTGGAGTGGTATCCTTCAAGGCCCCCGAGCCAGTGGAAACTACAACCCACGCTGCTGAAACCCTTACAAATGCCTTCTACGAGCACCTCCAGGAATGTATGGATCAAGCAATCCCTAATAAAATCAAGACCCTTTCCACCAAAGGCAGGCACCCGGTCTGGTGGACCCCAGCCATAAACAAACTCTACAATAAGAGGAGAAAGCTACTACATGACAGAGCAAAATCCCTAAAAGGGAAGGCATCTCTGATCAATACTAGCAAAAAACTACGATCACTCATAAAATCATCCAAGGCCAACTTTGAGAGAAAAATCGCTAATGACACAAAAGACAATCATAAAGCCTTCTTTAGCTATGTTAGAAACCTGGGTGGAAACTCCCAGATATGCTCAGAATTAGTCCAAAATGATAAAAAATCACTGAACCCACAGACATTGCCAACATACTGGCAGACAGGTTCAGTGCAAATTTCTCCCCTCCCTCCCCCCCAAAAGGAGAAATATCTATCCCACCAGAGTCTAGCCTCCCAAACATCTCAGATGCCCAGGTGAGAGCTGCTCTCTCTAAAGCAAAAAAACACAGCATCAATGGGACCGGACGGTGTCCCCGGCTGTGTGCTACACGAACTCAATGAGGAACCTAAACCCACACATAAGGCTGCTGTTTAATCTTAGCCTTACTACAGGATACGTACCCAAAGAATGGCGTACGGCAACTGTGGTCCCACTCCACAAAGGCGGTGCTTCTACGGACCCTGGAAATTACCGCCCCATAAGCTTGACGAGCCTTGTCTGCAAAGCTATGGAGAGGATCATAATGGAACTCATAAATAAAGACATTGGGGACCTACAGACACTGGATCCTACCCAATTTGGCTTTGTCAAGGGCAGATCCTGCCTCTTGAACTTGGTCAACTTTTTCGAAACCGTCACTAAGGCCATTGATGAGGGTAAGGCAGTTCACACAGCCTACCTTGACCTAGCAAAAGCGTTCGACACAATACCCCACTCGGGCATCATAGAAAAGCTCACCAGCTTAGATGTAAACCCACATGTCACAAGATGGGTTGCAAATTGGCTCAAGGACAGAACACACAGGGTTAGAGTTGCTGGTACCATGTCAGACTCTAAGCCGGTCACGAGCGGTGTTCCACAGGGCTCAGTCCTGGGCCCCCTCTTGTTCGGCATTTATTTTTCTGAAGTGCAGGCAAACATAGGGGGATTGTGGCTGACAAAATTTGCAGATGACTGCAAACTGGGCACCATAATTGACACTCCATCAGACACAGACATCCTCCAGAGAGGTCTCATAGAAATGGATAACTGGTGCCAGAGCCATGGCCTTAAGCTAAATGCCAAAAAATGTATAGTCATACCCTTTGGGAAAAACAAGGTAACCCCTAATTACCACATAGGTGGTAATCCATTAAGCACGGAAGAAGTTATCAGGGACCTGGGGACCCAAGTTGACAGTAACCTCTCTTTTGACACTCACATTGCCAAAGTGGTTAGGAAGACCTTCTACATTGCCCACCTGATCATGAAGGGATTCACATCCAGATCAGGAGAGGTCATTGTACCCTGTACTCTTCACTTATCAGACCAATGATTGAGTACAACGCCCCATTCGGAATGTACCTTACCCGACACCTGCAGCAGTTGGAAAGACCCCAAAAGTTCCTCACCAAAAGGATAAAGGGGCTCAAACATATGTCATATGATGCCCGACTGAAGAAACTCCAGCTCTATTCAGTCGCATACCGTCTGCTCAGAGGTGATCTGTGCCTGACATACAAGGCCATGTATAACCCGGAATTAATGGACATGCTCCACCTCAAAAAATCCAAATCCACCAGAGCCACGAGAGCAAGAGACTTAAACCTCAACACGGATATAAATAGGACGTGCTGGAGGGACAGATTCATCACCCAGAGACTCCCTACACTATGGAACAGAATCCCAGTCCGTGTGAGGCAGAGCCCCTCACTGACTCTGTTCAAGAGAAATCTTGACGAGTGGATGGGAGATCGTAGGTTTACCCCGGGAATCATCTCTGTATCACTGCTGGACAGAGGCACAGCAAACTAATGGGTATAGTATTCTCATCCTAAGGGGTGGTGAAAGCCACACACACTCTGGCTAGGCTTATAAATGCCCTAGGGCAGATAGCCTAGTATGAACCTATGAACCTATACTGCTGACCTGGGTCTAAAAGCACCTTATAGGCTGTCCCCACAGTAATTTGGCTCCCTCCATATTGTTAAAATTAGCTAGTCTGCCCCCAGTATCTTCTTTCTTACACCTAAAATAATACCCTAAACACAGTAGTTTCACTCTGCTCTCCCTCACACAGCCCTTAAAATTACACCCTGCAGCTGTAAAATTAACACGCAAGAGTATAAAATACAGCTTAAACATAGTCTGTAAATTGGTGCAAAAAACAAATTAAAAATACAGCCAAACATACAACCATACATACCAAAAGCCTAAGGAAATACTTGGAGTCAAAAAGTCTCTTCATAAAAAACCTCAAACAGTATCTCAAAGTGAACTGGCTTTGCCCATGTACCAACCCATATTAAGATATAAACCGAAAGCATAATCTGTAAATTTCATAACATGCAACTATTTCACCAAGCTCTGTATCCATTCTGACATCGCTTGCTTTTAATTTTGTCTGTCCATGAAAAAACACTGCTAAACCACTGTACATAAATACTTTGATGTTATGTAGTCCAGTCTCACCTACATTCTTACCCGTGGGTTCGGAGTCGAACCTCAGCTCCATCTCAGCCATACTCTAGCTCAAGGTCTTTCAATTGGCTGGGCTAAGAAGGTATTCCATGCTGCACTGCTCCCTTTCCCCAGATCTCGTCTGCTTCAAAAACAAAAAGCTATTTTCATAGCTGTGTGTTGTGTGTGTATACTTGGTAAAAATTGTTGTTTTTGGTATTATTGTCTTTTGTGGTGTCCCGCTAACTGTTTCCCCTATGGGCTAGCCCCGTTTCAGTTAGAGGACCTAGTCCATCCCTTCAGTGTTTATTGTTAGTTAGTAGATACCTATCCTTCAGTCTAGGACCATTTAAATTAGAGGACCTAGTCTTCCTTGTGTTTTCCTGTTGAGACCGATTAAGTTAGAGGTCTGGTGTTTTTGTCTGTTGTGGTTTTTTGCTTAGTTCCCGTGCTTTATATATATATATATATCAATGGTTTATTATGTTTAACGGTTGGATTTTCTCTCATTATGTCTAAGGATGCAAAAGAGCATAAGCCCTCGGGCTTTAATAAGTGTTCTAAATGTGGTTATAAGATGTCCATCACTGATGGACACTCTGTCTGTGTTTATTGTCTGGGGGCTATTCACCTCCAGGAATCTTGTACTTTTTGCCATGCATTTAGCCCACGTGCTCTTCAGGAGAGGAAGAACAAACAAATTTTGAAAGGACTTTTGAAACCCTCCTTCAAGGAGGATTTGGGAAGGGCTTCTAGCTTGGTCGTCTCCCTCTAAGGCTAAAACTTCTAAGGCAAAAAAGTTTTCTCTGGCTCCATCTGTATTCTCGGAGCCTCTGGAGAAAGTAGTGAAATCTTCTGTGGCTTCCTCTGCTCCACTGTCCTCGGAGCTGCAGGAAGTTAGTATATTGACCGAATCTCCTTCGGCACCAAGTCCCTCGGAGCTGATTACGGAGGTGCTAGTTCGGAGCCAGTCTCCAAATTTTAGGCCGGTCTCTCCTCCTCGTAGGTCTCCTTCGGAGAGGAGGTCTAGATCTCCCTCCTTATCTTCTAGTCCTCCATGACTCTTTCAGATGTGGGTGTAGATAGAGTGGTGCAGAGACTTCTCCAGTCACCGGTTCTGGCAATATTGTTTTCAGCTCCAGCCCAATCGGCTCTGGAGCCTGTCACCCAACCAACGTCGATACTTCCTCCGATCGAACCTCAGCTTTCGGAGCCGGAGTGGTTGGCGCCGTCAGATGCCCCTAGGTTGGCTCCGATGGCCCATCCTGGCTTATCGGCTCTGGCATCAGCTCCGACACCATCAGCTCCATCCACGGGGTCCAGGACTCAGGGTTCCTCAGTCGGACCCGAGGGGGAGGCCTCTGGTTGCTTTTCGGCTGCTAGCCTCCCTCTTGGTGCTTCGGCTTGGGGAAGCCTGACGCCTGCGTCGGCTTTGGACCTTGTCCCTTCTGCTGCGAGGTCTTCCACGGCTGGTTGATCTTCGGAGCCGGGGGGGACCGGCTTTTGAGGCCATGTGGGGCGCACTGGCCAGGTCCTCAGTGACATCATTCGGCACTGACACTCTGTCCCCTCCAGCTCCAGTGCGGGTCTCTGATCTCCCTCTATCTTTCGGCAGCGGAGACCCAAGGCCTCAGGATACCCCCGTGAGTGGTCCCCTTATTTCTGAGGGCCCCTCAGTGTTTTTGTCTGAGGAGCCACCCAGAAAAAGAACGTGGAAGAGGAAGCACATTGACTCCCAAGATGAGTCCCTCACATCAGACACCAACCTCGAGGAATCGGAGGGATACCCCAAGTCATCCTCTGAGGATGTCTCTCTCTCTGACATCTTGGAAATTTTGAAGCAAAGGGGTGACTGGTCCTCCAAAGCTCCCTCCGAGGAGGAGTCAGTGTTCCTGAAGGCCTTCGGGGCTCAGCCCTCTGCCTCCTGGGTGTCTCCACGTTTCGACGAGCTTTTAGATCTGGTTTGTCGAAGGTTATGGTAAACCCCTGACTCTGTGGAACCAGTCCCCAGGAGACGCAACAAATTCTTGTCTGCCCCCTCTGACAAAGAGTTTCTATCCAAGGGAGTTCCTGTAGATGCCATAATGGTGGCAGCGGCCACTAAGACGGAACTAGCTGAGACTTTGTCTACCGTCCATCCTCCTAACAAGGAGTCTTGGACCATGGACCGGTACCGGAAGCGTATGTTTTCTTCAGTGGGCTTTACACTGCAGTCACTGAATTACTTATCTCATTTTACATGGCTCCAAAGAGATCTCCTAAAAGAGCTTGGAGATGCTCTACAGGGTAACGTTTCTGATGCGGTGGCTCAGAAGGTCAACGCTCAGATGTTTACCCTTAACTCTATTGCCAACTCCTCCATGAGGCTGATCTCTTACAGCCGAAGGAGCGAGTAGGGCAGCGAGTTCAGGAGTTGCTCTTAGGAGACAGTCCTGGATGTGTCTCTGTAATTTCGCAGAGGCCTTCAAGTCCACGGTCACCAACATCCCGTTTGATGGTCCCTCCTTATTCAGAACCTAGGTGAAGGACACTCTCACTATGTGCGAGCAAGAGGGAAAAACTCTGTCTGCTGTGGGAGTCTGTTTTTCCTTACCCTCTAGGCCTTATCCCAAGACCCAGAGGGGTGGGAAGATGTGGTTCAAAAAATCGCAGAGATTTTTTCACAACGCACAAGGCGAGTCCCCCTCCAGAGGCAGGGGAGGGGGTGGTAATTCTGGTAGACGCCGCCCTAGGGGCAGAGGAGGCCTGCGTAACCAGGGAGATCACGATTCCTTTCATGGTTCTCCCTACCAGCACTCCTAATGGGAGGCCCAACTGTGCATTTCCTGAGCCAGTCGGGGGTCACATTTCACTATACCCAAAGGCCTGTCAAAGTATAACTCAGGACCAATGGGTATTAAAAATTATTTCCAGAGAATATCGCATTCCTTTCTCATCAGCTCCCCCCCCGATCAGAAAAATCCCAGATGTTCCACCCAATCAAAGGGATTCTGCAGCTTCAGAGGTTTTAAAGCTGCTAGAAAAAGGAGCCATCCAGCCTGTCCCCTCAGACCAAATCTGATTAGGGACTTGCTCCAGATTCTTTTTGGTGCCGAAAATATCAGGTGACCTGAGACCCATTTTGGATCTCAGCAGATTGAAGACCCATGTAAAGAAGTCCAATTTCTGAATGGTCACGTTGCAATCTATTCTCCCATTGTTGGGAAAAGAAGTGTGGATGTGCTCCATCGACCTCAAGGATGCTTACTACCATATAAAGATGGACAGGGCATCCAGAAGTCATTTAAGCTTCCGGCTGGGAGCCAGTCATTTTCAATTTCGCACCCAGGACTTTGGTCTCACCACAGCCCCCAGGGTGTTCACCAAATGCAAGGCAGTGGTAACGGCTCACTTGAGACGTCAGGGATTCCAAGTGTTTCCATACCTGGACGACTGGCTCCTTTCTGCCACCACCAGGTATCTACTACAAACCAGAGATGCCACGATCAATCTGTGCCAGCAATTAGGCATAACTCTAAATTGGGAAAAGTCTGCCTTGTTGCCCTCGCAGCGTGTCACCTTTATAGGCACTGAGTTAGACACCGTGCTCATGAGGGCGTTCTTACCAAGAGAAAGGATTCAAAGTTTACAACAGCAGGTGTACGTGTTACTCCCTTTAAGAAGAGTGAATACAAGATTGATCCTCAAATTGTTGGGCACGATGGCCATTACAATTATGCTGGTTCCTTTGGCGATGCTGCACATGAGGCTCCTTTGCCCAGTGGTCTCTACAACATCTTCCTCTTTCTCATCTCATAATAATCACAGACAGGTGTAAGCAGGATCTACACTGGTGGCTTCACACCAGCTACCTCGACGCAGAAAACCCTTCGTTCCGTCCCCTCCAGTTGCCACAGTGACCACGGATGCATCCCAGATAGGGTGGGGGGACATTATCTAGGCAGGACAGTTCCAGGCACGTGGCAGGAACACGAGATGCATCTGCATATCAATGTCCTGGAGATGAAAGCAGTGCTACTAGTGTTGCAAGCACTTCAGAGCTTTCTTCCTCTCGGGACAATTGCGATCCACACAGACAATATTTCGGTGGTATGGTATCTAAACAAACAGGGAGGAACCAAGTCGTATCCCCTTTGCAGAGAGGCCATGTGAGTGTGGCAGTGGGCTGCGGCGTCCCAACATTTTCTTGTAGCAATGCACATTCCAGGGAAGTCCAGTGTGATTGCCGACAGGTTGAGCAGAATGATTCTGATGCCTCACGAGTGGTCCCTGAACAATCAGGTTGCGGAGCAGATTTTCCGCAGGTGGGGTCAGCCTTGCTGTGACCTATTTGCTAGCCCCCTCAATACCAAATGCAGCAGCTACTTCACCCTTATCCCCCCTCAGGGGGAATCACCCAGGGACGCTCTAGTTCATGATTGGCCCTCCGGTCTGCTGTATGCCTTCCCTCCTGTTCCTCTGCTGTCAAAGGTTATTCAGAACGCGCAATCTTTGGGAAGCAAAATGATTCTGATTGCTGCACACTGGCCTTGTCAAATTTGGTTCCCCTTCCTCCATCCTTACCTAGTGGATGCACCCTGGATTCTGGACCCTCAACCAGATTTGCTGACTCATATGTCAGGGCAGCTCCATCCCTCTCTTCAGACCCTCCGGCTGACAACCTGGCTCCTCCACTTCCATCATTAGTCAGGCTTCATCATTTTGTGCCAGAAGTGGTTCATATTCTGTCTTCTTCCCATAAGCCTTCCACCAGAAAAGTCTATTCCAGCAAATGGAAGAGATTTTCCATCTGGGCGCATGCAAGACAAATTGATCCTTATACAGCTCCAATTTCGTCAGTCCTGGAGTTCCTGTCCATGCTTTTCAATCAAAGATCATTGGCCACAACTATTAAAGTCCAGTTGGCGGCTATTTCCACTTTTCACGTCGCTGATGAGCCTAGTCTCATGGCGCACAGACTTTGTAAGGCATTCCTGAAGGGCACTATGCTGCTTCGTCCTCCAGTTTTTGAACCAGTTATGCCTTGGGACTTAAATTTTGCACTACAATATCTTACTTCACACAATATCTTACTTCACCCCCATTCGAGCTTGCAGCCACTTGTGATTTAAAATATTTGACTTGGAAGACAATCTTTTTAGTAGCCATCACTTCAGCCAGACGTGTCTCGGAGCTTCAAGCCTCATCAATTAGACCACCATACTTGATTTTTCATAAGGACAGGGTTTCTCTCAGACCTAACCCTTCCTTCCTACCGAAAGTGGCTTCCGTCAGTACCTGTATTCTTTC